>NW_028190617.1:0-54954 GCF_048542155.1 Nylanderia fulva | reverse complement strand
TAGATAGGTTTAGTAACGGATTCTGACATCAATGTTCTTTAGTCTAGAAAAAATCAATTTTAAAGAAAGTAGTTGCGACGAAAGATTGAATGAACTTTGCACTTATATGAATCAATTACCGATTGATACAATTTGTTTATTGCCCACGTGTTATTTGTGCAAGGTTTTGAACACAGCAATGCTCGATAAAATTGACAGCGATGAAATTCTACTAAAAGCAGAAGATGATGTCGACTGTGCTCCAGCAATGAAAAAAAAGGTGCATAAAATTTTGGAAGACAAAGATGATAAAGTGTCTGAAACAGCTGGCATTGAAAGAGTAATAGCGATTAAAATTGGCGCTAAAGTGATGATTCGACGAAACATTGACGTAACTTTGGAACTTGTCAATGGAACGATAGGCAATGTAGTTGCAGTTAATCGCTCTGCTGACGGCAATCGTATTGATTCCATCAAAATAGTTATTTCGGATAACAAAGAAATCGCAATAACGAAAGTAGATATTAAATTTGAAGTATTCCACAAATTAGTGGTACATCGAAAACAATTTCCATTGTCTCTCAGTTATGGAATAACTATACACAAAAGTCAAGGAATTACATGTAACAATGCAATGATGGATTTAGGAACGACTGTATTCAGTGATGGTCAAGCCTATGTAGGTTTGTCACGAGTAAGTAAATTGGAAAGCCTACATTTGATAAATTTCAATCCAGCATCAGTTAAAGCAAATTCGAGAGCTATTGTAGAATATAATCGACTGAGATCTATATTCAAATCTGAACTGCCACAAATCAATCCATCCGAGAAAAAGGTTGTGAAAATGTACGATCGTCGATGGGCTATCCCTAATATCATTGATGATGTGCAGAATTATGATTGTGAGGAACCAGAAAGTATAGTTACGTGGAAAATATATGGCCTTTGCAATAACGATGCTGTTTCGTGTTACGCTAATGTAATACTACAATGCGCGTTTCATTGCGTACGTATTAGGCAACAAATACTGAAAAATAAAGCATCGAATGCATTGACTGATGCTATCTGCGCGTATGGTGAACGTAAATATTGCAACATTCAAGCGGTTAGAAGATCTGTCGGAAAACGCTTCGAAGAACGAACACAACAAGATGTTTCGGAATTTTTTACGGCTCTAATGTCGACGTATTCCGACATCAATGATGTATTAGAACTCGAATTAAAGCACGTAACATGTTGCTCGAATGTCAAATGTAATTACAATGTAACTAAGCTGGAAAGCAATAGTTTGCTAATATTACCTATACATTCGACATTAAAAAGGAAAAAAGGTGTCACTCTACAAAGTTTGATTAATGTAGAATTTTCTAAATGGGAAACGATAAACGGCAATTGTAACGAATGTAAGGGTACCGTGTTGAAAAAGAAAACCGTAATTGAATCTACTTTATCCGTCGTACTAATACAGCTCAATCTATATACTTTTGTAAACGGTGCTTCTAAAAAAATTATCAACAATCGGATTACCGCCGTGCCGACGAGTAATACCACGATTAATAAAAAAAAGTACAAGCTAATGAGCGCTATATTTCACGAAGGTGAAGAAATGAATCGTGGTTACTACACGTGTATGTTGAGAGCTGACACAAAATCGGAATGGTATTACTCTAATGATATGGAAGTGTTCAAGAAAAAATGGCCCAAAGGAGCACAAGGGGCATACATATTGTTCTTAGAACAGATTAAATAATGGCGCTGTATAAAAGCTGCCGTAAGCGCCGAAATAAAACATCAATTGTTCTAGCGCTGTATAAAAGTTGCCGTAAGCGCCAAAATAAAATATTGGCTGCTCTGGCGCTTTATAAAAGCTGCTGTAAGCGCTGCATTAAAACGAGTGCAATAAGTTTCTTATTTGACCTAGGCTTCATGACATTTCAAAAAGTATCATCCAGAAAAAAGGTATCAGACAGAAATATGTATGTCGTGTTAAAATCGGAGAGACGAAGAAAAATATATGGTTGCGTTCTCACGAGAATGGGCGATGGAGGGGCCCATTCTTTATTTTCAATATTCATTCATACAATAATATAAAAAATTCATTCTGTTGCAATTGAAATAAATGTGCAATGTATCGTTGAAAGTTATTACAATTATACAAACATTTACAATTAATTAATGAAAGGCTCGTATAATTTAACAAAATTAAACAAATCATATATAGTAGGCCAACTGAACGAGCAAATAAATAAGGTGTAAAAATTTTTATTAATAGTTAAATAATTAAATTAACATTTCGTTACAGAATCGATATAAATTATAAACGTTTCGACTGCACTACAGTCTTTATCAATACATAAAAGTTAAATATTAAAATACAAAGTTAAATGTTAAAAATACAAAGTTAGTTAAATATTAAAATATAAAATTGAAACGATTCTTCGCTGTTGACCAATAGATATGCAAGGCGATTGGTCTGAGATGCCAAGTTATGCGACATTTGAGCATGCTACGGATATAATACGCGAATTAAATCAATGTCAGAGAAAATTAAAAAATCTTTCAACTTACATTATCGTTTTAACAAGTCCTTTTCCCCGATATTTCAAGTGTGAGTTGCGAAGTCTGAATACCAAATGTCAAAATAGAGAGCGTGATGTATTTATTTATTACCAATGTTTTTTCTAAATTATGATTCAGCAAATTTTTTAAGTATGTCAAAATAACTACTGTCTAACAATTCGGTGTCTGTATTTAAATTAATTCCATTTTTCTGTTCTTTAATGTGGATCATTTCAGATATTAGTCTTTTATGGTAGTTCTTTTCGTGATCCATAATTTTAATATTGTCCCAGTCAAATGTATGTTGTTCGTTTAGAATGTGTTCTGTGACAACCGAATGTCTAGCAGAGTCTAATTTAATATTATTTTTATGCTCTTTAAGTCTCGTTCCTAACTGTCTTTTTGTCTGTCCGACATATGTGGCGTCACAATCGTTGCAATTCAACTTCCAACTGAGAGGAAGAGCAGTCGCCCAGCAAGCGGAAGGTCTCGGGTTCGATTTCCGATTCAGCCGACTTTCGGACCAATATTTTTCTCGTCTATTTCTGTACAGGGGATGTTAAGAGAAGGAACAAGGGAATTTCTGAGATCCTAACCATAGGATTCAAATTCCTTAGTTTCCAAATTTTCTTATCTAAATTTGGCGCAATAACATCGCGTTTGGCTCTTTAGTCGAGATGAATATTGTGGTTTAATAATTAGAATACGTTGTATATAAACATTTATATAAGTGGTCTTGTTTTAAAATTGTATTATTATTTAAATGCTTAGAATGTATATATTTTGTTATTATGTATTTATTGATATATTTATATTTTTTTTATATTGAAAAGATTCATTTTTTATTCCTTTTTTAAATTAATAAATTTTATTAAATATTTGTTTACCAATTAAACAAAAATGTAATCGTACACCAGCAATTACGTTTTAAAATATTATTTTTCTTGTGTGTGAATATTTTCATATAATATCTGGATTGCAAATATATTGTTAATAATAATAGTTTTGTTGTATATCTATTATGCATATAATTTGGAAATAATATAATTTAATAATTAAAAATTGCAAACAGAATAATATATTCACATATTTATATTTATATTATATCTGCACATATTCATATTGATGAGATTATTGTTTATTATATAAAATCATGTGCGTGATAATTAAATATTTTCTACGCAATCAAATTAATAAGGAATATAATGATTTAACATGATTATATTCTAAATCTGTTGGTGAAAACGTTACGTGTAACAAATATATACAATTAAAGTTATTAAAATTTTATTATTTTTGTAAAATATCATTTACTTTGTAGAATACTTGAAAATATTACAATTCTATTTCTTAATAATAAATTAATTAAATTTAATAAAGGAAATAAAACATTTTATCGTGTTCTGATATTGGACTTATTAACCATAGCGTGTAATTAAATAAATATTAAAGGTCTACGCTTATTGTGATAAAGCTCTTTGATTGTTAATTGACTGAAATATAACCTAAGAGCTTTGGACATTCACATTCCACAGTAATCAAAGAGTTAGGATTATCAATTTTCTTTAAGGTAACGTATTGATAGTTTGTTAATTACTTGTCATATTGCAAATACAATTTGACTTTATCACTTTATAATTATTAAAAATCGTTTTAGAGTGAATCTTATGTAACAAGCTTTTTTTGGTTTTCTTCGGAATTTTTTATAAAGAACTCATAAATGTTTTTTATATGTATAAAAAATTTCATTTTAAAAAAGGTAAAAGAAGATGTTAAGTTCGCGTCAAAAACTATATCTCCAAAATCTTACAGAATCTTAAAACATATCTAAAAATTGCGCTAAGCAAAAATAAAAACTTATTAAAATATTTTAATTTAAAAAAGTTGCACAAAATAGTTGTTTTAATTTCTTATAAAAATAATGAATTTAAAATACATACTGACATTAAAACTTGGGACAAAAAAGATATAAACATTACAAACTTGCGACAAGAAGAAATAAAAAAACATTAAAAACTTGCGAAAAAAAGTAGAATAATTTAATTTAAAAACTTAGCACTGCTAAGCTAAACAACAATTTAACAATTGTAATTGTTGTATTAAACTATACAATTGAAATTTTAATTGAAGTAATATGCAATAATGACACGATAAGGACATTAGCAATACTAAGTTTTTAAATTAATTTTTTTTGTCGCAAGTCTTTAATGTTTATATTTTTGTTATCGCAAGTTTTTAATGTGTCATTATATATTTTAAATACATTATATTTTTAAGAAATTAAAACAACTATTTTGTGCAACTTTTTTAAATTAAAATATTACGATTTGTAGTGTATATCAGAATTTGAAGCCTTATAACGCGAAAAATACTTAATGAAAAGATAATTTTTCATAGAATTTTGAAAAGCTCTCGATATAAGCTACAAGAACATTATGTAATGACATGTTTTATTTATTAGAGTTCCCGCTTTACAAAAAAACATATCAGAGACTTTTCAAAAACGTTATTCTGAAATATCAAATGTTTCGGAGATATACGCAAAAATATTTTAGAAACATTGCATAAACCGTTAATGTCCGCATTCAGATACCTAGATATGAAACATTACAGAAATATTCCTTAGGATATAGTGTCCTAAATGTTTTTTTCGGGATAGTACTTAAACGTTACTATGTTACGTTTTTGCAACTTGTACAGCGCGTGGTACCGTACATAATTAAGACATTTTATTTATTTAATTGTAATCTGTTTATTATCTCTCAATACAAATTTCTTACATTAACTTATTAATGTATATCAATACAAATTTCTACTTTTACTTGGTATAATTATTTGATATTTTTTTACGCTAAATATAGAAAATTAAAATAAATGTTTTGTACGACTTTTTTGTTAAGTAATTTTTTAGTTAGTATAATTAAGTTTGCTATCAAAAGCGAAGTTTATAATTACATTTTGAAAATACATTACACGTTACAATTTCCTACATCTACTTAACACCATTTTTTAATTTTATTTCTTTTTTATTGTATTTAAAGTTTCTTTCTCGCGTTATAAAGATGAATAAATATATAATTTATAAATATAACAGAAAATAATATTTTATCGCCAGTTGAGAATTCAAAATTGAGGTTGATATTTTTCTCGACCAAAAACTGGCATGTAATTTAAATATTCCTTTATTAATTAAAACACAACGTTTCGACCATTACATAATTAATAAAGGAACATTTAAATTACATGCCGGTTTTTGGTCAAAGAAAATATCAACTTCAATTATAAATATAATTTTGAGAAAATATTATTTTTGATAATGATTAATTTTTATAAATAATTATCTTGATTGGAAATAAACAAAACAAAGTAAACAAGTTACAATAATTTTTTGCGTTATATTTATTTATAATACAATCCTATAATTTTATTTAAAGGAATCCCGGATGATGTTTTTACCGACCAAATGCGAGAATATTTATTTTTTTCATATAACTTTTTATTGACTATACTGATCAATAAATCCTTTTCCACGATTAAAGTACTTATAAAAACGGACCACGCTAGCTATGTTTGCATATATAAATCATATAAAAATCAAAAATTACAGTTTTGTTATCGGCTGCTTTGTGTCAGTTCGTAATAATACTTATTTAATAAAAAAAGTTCTGCAGTTTGTCTGTGCATGAAATATAGTATGCGCGGTAAGGATTATATGAAGAAATATTAGTAAGCAATTAAAAGTGAGATTGCAAGTCTAATAAAAAAGTTATATATAAAAAACATTTCACGCATATGTGTGTGCAAATCGAGGCTGCGGAATAAAACAGAGCAGTAGATGAGTTGCGTGATATCGTGATAGATGGAGCTGCAACGTGTTTCTCTCTCTCTATCTCTCTCTCTCTTTCTTTCTCTCGCTCTCTCTCTTTCTGTTTTATATACTGTATACAATTTATACTGGACACAATTTATATTTTCCATTTACAGTAAGAATAATTTGTATAACAATTTACAGCTATATGTGAACAAATAATAAAATTCATTAGAATCAATTTCTATCAAATATGCTTATTTTAGTAAAATCATTACTTCAACGAATTTCGACGTATGATGTAATAATAAGATTCACAGTTTTTTTACAAATTATAAATGCATATACTTATAACCTATAAAAATCATGTGAATATTATTGTATTGTGCGAATATAATAAAATTGTATGCCATTATATATTTTATGTTTGATAATATAAATAATACATCAATTTTTTTCTATAAAAAACTATATATAAAACAGAAAAAATTTTGTGTTATTTATATTATCAAACACATGAAATATATGGCATACAATTTTATTTTAATTATATTCGTATAATACAATCCTAAAAAAATCATAAAAATGAAAAGGTCAGGCCATGTTCAAAAGAAGGTACTCAAAAATTTAAACGATCTAATAATAAATTATCACGAAAAGTAACTGATATGTTATTCAAGGTGCCAGTTCAAAGTGAACATACGTAAAGTGTATATTATCTAAAGTTAGTAATAATATATTACCATGAAAAGTAACTGTGATATTTTATTCAAGGTGCAAGTTCACATTGAATGTACATACATATAAGTAAAACTGATTACAATTTGATTCTAGAAAATAAGTGCGATATGTTATTCTTAGTGCACAAAATATAATAGTCGTTTATAGAGATTTGATTTGAAATTCATACTAGCCCGTACAATGAAAAATAATTGCTCGTAATTCCAGAGTACCAATTTGTTAATGACTCAGAAAAATAACATGGCGGCCTGCTCTCAAAAAACTTTCGATGGGTAGAATAAATAATTGAAATAAGAGTTGTGAAAATTGTATAAATTAAAAACCTTCAATCTTTCTTTAGTAAAATTTCGAATTTTTGTATCAACTTCCGATTTGTGTTATACCGTATTTTCAGGGAGTAAGTTACTTTTCATGGTAATATATTATTACTAAATTTAGATAATATACACTTTACGTATGTTCACTTTGAACTGGCACCTTGAATAACATATCAGTTACTTTTCGTGATAATTTATTATTAGATCGTTTAAATTTTTGAGTACCTTCTTTTGAACATGGCCTGATCTTTTCATTTTTATAATTTTTTTAGGATATCACTTACTTTTTAAAGTACAGATATATAGAGCAGCTTTCTAGTAATTCAAGTATCACAAATATATGTATTTTTGATTCTTATCACATAACTTTGTATAAGTAACAATTTATGCAATACAGTTCAAAATAATTGAAATATGTATATGGTATATATGTACATATTGCAACGTCTTTTCCTGTGCCGAAACGCCAAGTTCGGACAGGGGAGCGTTCAATTTAAAGATTCTCCAAGTTTCACTAATAAACGGTAAAAAATCGGTATCAGAAGGATTAATTCTACGCCCTTAGAGGCGTTCATTAACTCACGGTAAAGTTGGGCGCCAGGCGCGTGGGAACGCGCCACGATAATACTGTGAACGGTACTTAACGTCACTTTTCCAAAAGTCATACAGAGTCGCGGGTCTATAGGAGTGATGGATCTATGGTTGAGAGAGAGGTATAGAGAGACATACACGTGGTGTTAGAGTTTGACAGATATATATATTTGACACTTAGGTATTACAATTTGACATCGGATACATACAATTGGACAATAAAATTATGTAACAAACAGTAAGATATAAACTAGCGGTAGCGAATCAAAAATAGAATATAATAAAATCTGTGAGTAACGGTATTTTCGGAATTGACTTATAAAATCAGTATTAATTATACACGGTGAAACATTCTATGTACTTTCGCGACAATAATATACAAGCGGAATAACAAATACAAAATCGGTAAACGTTATGATGGTCTAACTTAGTTTCGCGGGCACGCGGAATAGACAGAGGTCACAATACGATATGCCGAGACACGGCACGGTATGAAAAAAAACAAGGTAACCACTAGATGACGGAGATTTCGTGATTCTCTCGCACGACTCTCTCGCCGAGTCGAGAACAATGAAATCGTTAACAAACTCGCGGAGACGGCTACACGCAAATCCCGAAAATCTAATACTCGAGCTAATATAAACGTGACTCTGAATATTTCGGTAACCCGAATTTATGATAATTATTTTCAAGACGATAGACTGTCGGCGGCACTTTTCGGAGAGGGCTCTCTTCGCGAAACGCAAAGTCGGCTGGCCCCGCGATACGATATCCCGAGAAACGAAAAGAGAGAGACCGCTCTCTCACACACAAAACGATACGAAAAATGAGAGAGTACGGTACTCACGGTACTTACGGTATACTATCAATCTCTACGGTACCAACCAACACGTAACTACGACTACTCGAGAGGCGGCAGTTTCTGGCGGTGAAATCGAGTCCCTGCATCGTCTTGTGGAGTCCTGGAGGCACCCTCTCTTGGCTATGGCACACCAAACAGTGGAGAGCCGGGCCTCGCGCGTCTCGGTACCCTCTTTTTCGCGCCGATCTTTTGCGCATCCCTCGATGATAGGGTCGATGGCGGGGGCCCTAAGGTCTCCCCCCGCCTCCCCCTTTAGCTGAAGTAATTCTTACGCCGGTAATGTATCGCTGGTCGACAGGATTTTCCTCCGGGTTTCTTCCCGCGGTCTCTCTCCTTCGGGAACAAACGGGAGGCTGGCCGGGCCCTCCGTAGTCCCCCTTCAGGATCGGCCCCGCGGTTGATTTGGCTCCCGGAGTCCTCTCGGTATCTATAATATTCCAACGCCTAGATTCTGCGCCAGATATATCAAATTAAATTATGAATATTTGATACTTAACTGCGCGAGGTCCCGCGCTCTCTCTCTCTTATGCTCGCTCCATCCTCCTTTCGCGCTGCGGTATTCCGGCATCCTCCTTCTCTCTCTTGCTGCGGCACTCCGGCATCCTCCCTCTCTCTCTGGCTTCATGTCTCTCTCCGGCCGCTCTCTCGAGCCGTACTTGTCGCTCTACCTGTGAACCGCGTCGCACGCGCATCGACAGGCCGATGCTGCGTACAACGGCGATTCTCGCAAACAATACGGTACTACGGAATACGAAAACCGACGGATCGCACCCTCCCCGAAATGAGGGGCGCTCCAGGTCTCCGCGGCCTACCCGATCGGGCTTTTTCGCCCTTGTGACGGCGCTCCAAAAGCGTCACGTCACAACTCCCCCCTCCTAGGGGAGGACCGAGGAGGTCTCGCTACGGACCCTTCACCTGCCGCTTCTCCGGCAGATTCTCTTTCACATGCTTAAAAAAAAATATCGAAAACGGTAGTCCGCCCTGTATCTCCCTGACTGCCCCGACAGCAACCTCGCGACATATTCTTTTCCCGTCCGCGCTCTCAAACCTCGCATGAGCCGCTTCGCGACCTCGCGATAGGGGGAAATTAGGAAAAAGGAAATAAAGAATACTCTGATTCCAATACTATGGGTTTATTTCCCTCCTTGGCCCTCGTCCATTATACACACAATTCTCCAAAAAATATGTGATATAATAAAAGGCCAACTTAACGAGCTTATATGCTATTAATTGAAAAATTTATTTATTAATTTACGTCATACTATACAAAAGTTAAGATAATCGTTTCGACTGTACGACAGTCTTTCTCAATATCCTAATAATATGTTAAAAAATTAATTTAGTCATTTCGACATCATAAATAAATACAACAATTATAAGATTATATGACGAACGCAGTACAAATTCATGTTTGTTGGCATGAGTTAGAGCGTCAGATGCTGTTATATTATGTAACGACACTGTGAACAAATTAATATATCCGCTCAAATATTACATTTAGATTTTTAATAAATAGTATTAACTTACTTTTTTGTCAACGAACATAACACTTTTTTTAAAAAATTATTTTTTTTTACTTAACATAATCACAATGTGTACTTTTTTAAAAAACAAATCTCCAAAAAACAAACACGGAATAAAAATAAAGAAAAATATGCAAAAAGAAAAAAATCAAACTACAAAAAAAAAAAAAAAAGGAAGAAACGAAGAGAAAAAAAAAGATAGAAAACAAAGAAAAGAGATATAAAAAAAAAAACTCCTCGCTCGTCTTCGCGGCCCCCGCGATGTCCCTATATGGACTTCCCGTCCGTGTCGCGGGCCCACGGCCACCCGTCCCGCGTCGGCGAGTCTTCGCGCGCCGGCGATGGCATTCGGGGTGCTCGCGGTCCTCGTCCAGCCGTACACGGCTCTGCCCTGCGGTAGTTTGGGCCGCAGCGGGGGCATTGGCGTAGAGTTACGCCCCGCCACCCGCACCCATAGCAGAAATCGTGGGTGCGCCTCAACGGACAGGCCGTGTATGCGTGGGCCTGGTTGCCACAGTTCCAGCACCCTCGCTGGAGTTCGCGGGCCGGCATCCCTCGGGGAGACCGAGTGCGCTGCACTCGGCCGGAGCGTACCCTCGGGGTTCGCCCCGGAGATGTCGCCCGCTCCGTCGTCCGCGGCGCTGTAGGTGTTCGCGGCTCGGGCTCCACCCGCGGCTCGTCGGGCGTCTGAACCGGAGTTTCCCGGGTCTCCGGGAACTCCCGCACCACCGCCCCCTCGGTAGTGTATACGGCCTCATGGTACTGCTGGCCGTATCCTCCATGTCGGGCCAGAAGCCCTCGTCGTGCTCCTCGATGAAGGCCGCGACCTCGGGGTGCCGCCTCCAGAAGTTCCGCAGCAGCGTCCGGGCTGCGACACGTCCGTAACATTTACGCGGCATCTACAAAACGGTATCCGGAACGTGATAAGCTTTAAGGTCCTTAATGTGCCATTTGCCTGCGGGGGTCCCGTCCAGTTGCGCTAATTCGTACACAACTGGAGAGATCACCCGCGCTATCCTATATGGTCCCTGAAACTTGTGAGCCAATTTCGCCGCGATCCTCTCCGCGGCGGACGATAAAACGTGTTGTCGTTTCAGTACCAGGTCTCCCACCCGAAATCTTTTATCCCGTCTACGTAAATTGTAGTGGGAGGCCTGTTTCTCGTACGCTTTATTTAAATTCTCGACTACCCATTCTCTCAATGACTGTAATTTCCGCATCCTATCTGCCCACTTCGCGGTATCTTCGGCGGTAACTTCGGTAGCTTGCTGAGTGCGCCTACTCAGGGAGTAGACCGGTACTAATTCCCGCCCCAAATTCAAGAAAGCGGGAGACGCGCCTAACGACGAATGACATGCGGTATTGTAAGCGAACCGAAATTCGGGAAGGTGTTCGTCCCATTCTCGATGATCTTTATCTATGAACGAGATTATCATCGTTTTAAGAATTCGATTCACTCGCTCTACGGGGTTAGCCTGGGGGTGGTATGGCGGTACGGTAGTGTGCGTTAGATTGTGTTCTTCCGCGAACGTCTTCAGGACTTTATTTATAAATTCGGTACCGTTATCGGTCAACAAAAATCGCGGCGCGCCCCATCGGGATATCACTAAGTCCTCGAGGGCCTCGCTAATTTTACTCCCGTTGGCCGCTCTTAGGGCCTTGCATTCGACCCACTTTGTAAATAAATCCTGTATCACCTAAAAGATACTGAAATCCAGCCTTGCTACGGGGCAAGCGGACCCTACGATATCGGCCGCGACTACGGTCCACGGGCCGTCCGCGATACGACGTCCCATCAGACCCGCCGGACCTGCCTGATCCACCTTTGTCCGTTGACACTAATCGCAATCTCGCACATAAGCGGTAACTTCCCGAAACAAATTCGGCCAAAAATACGATACGGCCACGCGCTGATAAGTTTTTTCCACCCCCAAGTGTCCCGCCTGCGGCAATGTCATGCGACTCCCTTAGGGCTTCTATACGGTATTCCTTCGGTAGTACAAGTTTCCATCGGTCTAAGTCCTCCACGATATCCGAAATTACGCGCTTCGGTCTCAAAAAATACAGTCTACCGTCCAGCACCTTCCATTGCGTGAACTTATTTGGGGTTTCGATAACCTCCCTCAATCGCTTTCGGTACCATTCGTCCGTAATGTTTTCTACATCTATTGTCTCTATCGCGGCATTCACCAAAGCGTTAGTGTGCTCGGTATACGGTATCATGTCGGTATCTTCCCCCTCGTACATTCGCGATAGGGCATCCGGTACATGATGCAAGCGCTCCCTTACGATGTATGACCTCGTAGTCATACTCCAATAATTCCAACGCCCATCTTGCCAATCTACCCGTCGGGTTCTTTAAATTATGTAGCCAGCGTAGGCTACTATGGTCGGTAACTACCGTAAAGCGGTATCCTTCGAGGTACGGTCCGAAACTTCTTAATCGCCCATACGACCGCTAAGCATTCCTGTTCGGTAACCGTGTACCTCGTTTCGGGATCTGCCAGTGCTCTACTCGCGAACGCTATCACTCTTTCTTCCCCGTCTATCAGTTTGCGTTAACTACCGCGCCTAATCCCACCGAACTCGCGTCTGTCTGCAGCACGAACGGTATCTCGAAGTCTGGACAAGCCAGAGTCGGTGCGGTAACTAAATGATCTCGGATCTCCTGAAAGGCGCGATCCTGATCATCCCCCCATTCCCAGCGCCTGCCCTTCTTCAACAGACGCGTTATAGGCTCGCTGAGCGTCGCGAACTGCGGTATAAAGCGACGGTACCAAGATGACATCCCCATAAACCTCCTTAACTGCTTGATATTTCGCGGCGCGGGATATTCCAAGATCGGTCGCGTCTTTTCGGGATCCACTGTAAGGCCCTCTCGTTGCACGATAAATCCTAAATAACGCACCTGAGAGCGGCAAAATTCGCACTTGTCCGGGTTAACTGGAAGTCCGGCGGTAACTATTTTATCTAACACTTTCTTCAACCAAATCATGTGTTCCTCGAATGTAGGCGTAACTATTACTATATCATCTAGGTACGCGAACGCGTGCGGTTCCATTTCGGGCCCTATCAACCGGTCTAATAAGCGTTGGAAGGTAGCCGGAGCCCCCGTAAGACCATATGGCATTCGCGTAAAATGATATAATCCCATCCCTGGGACACTAAAAGCGGTAATTTCTCGACTGTTCTTTGCCAACGGTATCTGAAAGTATGCCTGACTTAAATCGATTGTCGAGATGTATTTTGCCGACCGTAACTTGTCCAAAATTCCGTTCATGTTTGGCAACGGGTACGCGTCTTTCTTTGATACTCCGTTAACCTTGCGGAAATCTAAACAAAAGCGATATTTACCGTTCGGTTTTTTCACCATTACGATCGGATTCGACCACTCGCTATAGGATGGCTCAATAATTCCCGCCGCGAGCATTTTCTCGGTCTCCGCCCGTATTGCTTCCTGCACTTTCGGCGATACTACATAGCAGCGTTGCTTAATCGGGGGGCTCGAACCCACGTCTATCGTGTGTTCGGTTAATGCGGTAACTCCGGGGGTGTCTGAGATTGGCGGTAACGTTCGTAAAAAAATTTCTAAATTACGTTCTTGTTTGGGCGTCAAGTCGGATAATCCACAGCACGAAATCCCCTGCGTACTTTCCGTAGTGAGGCGGTAACGGATGTGTGGCGATTTGCGAAAAATGCCATTCGCTTGTGGCGAAATCTATCACTATTCCGAATTTTGTTAAGAAATTAATCCCGAGTATACACGGTACAGCTAAATTCAGTAACAAACCAACGGTAATTTCGCTGCATCTATCCTCTAATTGTATCGGTACAGTGGCTTCGGCTATAATATCCGCGAGCTAACCGTTTGCGGTGCGGATCTGAATCCCTCTAGTACGGGAAGTCGGGATGTTTAGCGCTTCGATTATTTTCATCCCTTCGCGGCCTATTAATGTGCGATTGGACCCCGAGTCCACGAGAGCCGTGAGACTATGGCCGCGTATCGTGACACAGAAGAAACGTAGAGACGGTAATATTTCTTCCCCGACGGTAACATACGAATAATTTCGGGTCTCGTTCCTCAAACTCGGAGTCGTAGGGACCCTTTCTACGGGCTCCGGTTCGCGTTTCCCGCACACTTGGTACACGTTTGTACGGTAACGTCCGGTTTCCCGCAGCGGTAACAATATTTTCGGCGCGGTTCCGCGCACCCGCGTGCGCGATGTCCGGTCTTATTGCAGTTCCAGCACTTTATCGTGCTGGTGTTATCTGCAGCCGGCCTGACGGTATCCCCGGAGACAGTATCCGAAACGGTAGCCGCCGCGTTTACTGGAGCTCCGATATTTGAGGCGGTATTCGCGGTTGTATTTTTCGCGGCCTTTTTTCTTTGCGAGTGGCGGTCGCGGCCGCAACGGTAATCGGGGCTCGCGTTTTCCCCTTTGGCGCGTGATACGCCAAATCCGGGAAAATAGATTGTTCGGGCGGTAACGGGGGACGGTAATTTTTCTCGGCCAGAAAACTGCGTTCGACTCGCGTTGCCAAATACTCGAGTGTCGAAAAATCCTCGAATTCTTGCCGCCGAATCGTGATTTGCAGCTTCGGCAACATATTGCGATGCGCGAAATTTAGCTGCTCCGCCAGGGGCCACTGCGGAGACATCCGACTTAACAAGGCCCTCAAACACGTCAAATAATCGGCCGCGCTCTCGAATTCTTCCTGCGTTCGTCGGAAAATTTCGTCTCGGAGCGCGTACTAATAATCGGGGTCTCCGAATCTCCCCCTCCAGGCAGTCTCAAAATCCCGCCAATCCCTCCAATTTTCCGCCTCTAACCTCACCCAATATAGTGCGGTATCCGATAAGAACAACGGCAGGCACTTGAACAGATCCGCGTCCGAAATCGGCACTATGGCGCGGGCCTCCTTAATACGCAACAAAAATGCCTCCGCGTCGCTACCCCGTTTCTCCGAGAAATTCAAATTCCATTTCCGCATGAGGTTGTATGCCTCTGCGGTGGAAGCTCGTCCGGGTCGCGGGTTATTCGCCTCCGGCGCGGGATTGCGGTATCTAACTTGAGGCCTTACGGATTTCCGCTCGACCTCATGAATCCCGTCGAAGGATTCGAATAAGGGAGGTGTGGGGTCAACTGCGGCCCCCTCTTCTAAGGGGTTCCTACTCAGTCGAGGTTCCGATACCCCACTGGAGGTCCCTTCCTCTGTCGACATTTGCCCTCTCGCTATTCCTTCCTCGTACTGTAACAATCGTGCCCTTAAGACCGGTACAATTCCCTGCGTGCTTAAATTCCTATCCGCCAAATGATGTCGCGCTTGACTTTCCGTCAGACTTTGTATCCACTGGTGGGGATCGCTGCCTGGCCTCATCGGTAACTTTAAACGGAACGGTAATAAAATCGGAAAGTTTGAATGCAGTTGAGAGTAACCGAGCAAAACTGTTAAAAGTGAGTAGTTAATTTACGAAAAGAAAGAAAAAGAACGAAAAGAAAAAAAGTATTCCACGCGATAAAATAAAAAAATTTTATGAAAGGGAATCTGAAGTAGTACTAAAATAATAATAAAAATAATAATAAGAAAAAAAATTATACTTAGGAATAAACTACAATAAAGAATCGAAGTGCCCCGAAAAAAAACAAAAGAAATAATAATAATAATCTTATATGTGACACGAAGTTAAACCTGTATAAGTAAATATTAAAAATAGAAAAAGAAATAATAATAAGTTTGAACGAAAAGGAAAAAAGATGAAAAAAAAACAAAAAAAATATATATAGGTTCGCTAAGAAATTTCGTGAAGCTAGAATTTAAAACAAAAACAATAAAAAAAAAGCGATAATGATAAGTCTCGGTATTAAAAAAAATAATAACTTTCCGTCACGAAGTGAAGATCCTAAAAGGAAAAAAAACAAAAAAAAAATAATAACTCAAACAATATTGAAAGATGATAATAAAAGAACAAAGCTAAAAAAATAACTCTAACAATATTCGAGATAAAGGCAGAAGAAAAAGAAGAAAAGGGAAAAAAAATATAAACTAATAATAAGTAAGGTTAACTCTCAACGGTTGACTCCAGATATCCGAAAAAAGAAAACAAGAAAATAAAAACACGACTATTATTCCAAAAAAAGTAACACGAACGAGAAGAAAAGAAAAAAATAATAATAGTCAATACGAAGTAAACGATCAGGTTCGGTGTATTTGTCTAGGTCGAAACGGTATCAAGAGGCCAGGGTACTCGCCCTAAGGCTGAGTAACGGTATCCGCGCACAATAAACAAAACAAAAAAAAATGTATATAACGGAAATTAAAAATACCCACTTGCTCGACTTTTTTAGAAGTCAAGACAAAACCGATACGGAAAGCGAGAAGGCAAAAAAAACAACAAAGTTATCCCTAACAATAATATATTCCTATATTTCCCTCGACTTATTTTCGCTAACGATATTTACACGTATGGCGGCGAATAACCAAAAATTTCCGGACGGTCACCAAAATAAACGAAACACGGGCGAAGAAAAAAAAAACCAAAAGAGAAACGAACAAGCTTAAATATTCAACAGACGAAAGTACTGGAGCGGTATTCGGTATCCAGATAGACGGTAACAAAAAAAAATTCGCAAAATATTCGATATCAGGCCCAAAACGAAAGACAAAAAAAGGGAAAAAAACTGCGAAAAATTGTCGGCACTTTCCCCTCAATAATTATACTAAATAAACGGTAAATTGGCGCACTCAATTACGGCGCTGCGGTATCAAAATTGGCATATTTCCCGATGGCTCACAAGTTTCAAAGACGTGGATTGCTGGCTCAATTACTTACGGCCAGATAATATTTTCCACAATCTTCAAATGATCAGTTTACGGTATCACTGTACGACACTAAAAATTTTCCCCACTAATAAACGAACGATAAACGAAAAAGAACGAAAACGAGAACCAAAAAGGCGAAAGAACAAGAAAAAAAAATTTTCCTGATAATATGAAAAAACATATACTATAATAACTCACATACAAAAAAAAATATGTTCGGTACACAAATTCAAAAAGGAAAAGGAAAAATTTTTAGAAATATTACTCTCTCTCTCTTCCTATAATATTCTATTGGCGTGGCCCCACGTTGGGCGCCAAAATTTTGCAACGTCTTTTCCTGTGCCGAAACGCCAAGTTCGGACAGGGGAGCGTTCAATTTAAAGATTCTCCAAGTTTCACTAATAAACGGTAAAAAATCGGTATCAGAAGGATTAATTCTACGCCCTTAGGGGCGTTCATTAACTCACGGTAAAGTTGGGCGCCAGGCGCGTGGGAACGCGCCACGATAATACTGTGAACGGTACTTAACGTCACTTTTCCAAAAGTCATACAGAGTCGCGGGTCTATAGGAGTGATGGGTCTATGGTTGAGAGAGAGGTATAGAGAGACATACACGTAGTGTTAGAGTTTGACAGATATATATATTTGACACTTAGGAATTACAATTTGACATCGGATACATACAATTGGATAATAAAATTATGTAACAAACAGTAAGATATAAACTAGCGGTAGCGAATCAAAAATAGAATATAATAAAATCTGTGAGTAACGGTATTTTCGGAATTGACTTATAAAATCAGTATTAATTATACACGGTGAAACATTCTATGTACTTTCGCGACAATAATATACAAGCGGAATAACAAATACAAAATCGGTAAACGTTATGATGGTCTAACTTAGTTTCACGGGCACGCGGAATAAACAGAGGTCACAATACGATATGCCGAGACACGGCACGGTATGAAAAAAAACAAGGTAACCACTAGATGACGGAGATTTCGTGATTCTCTCGCACGACTCTCTCGCCGAGTCGAGAACAATGAAATCGTTAACAAACTCGCGGAGACGGCTACACGCAAATCCCGAAAATCTAATACTCGAGCTAATACAAACGTGACTCTGAATATTTCGGTAACCCGAATTTACGATAATTATTTTCGAGACGATAGACTGTCGGCGGCACTTTTCGGAGAGGGCTCTCTTTGCGAAACGCAAAGTCGGCTGGCCCCGCGATACGATATCCCGAGAAACGAAAAGAGAGAGATCGCTCTCTCACACACAAAACGATACGAAAAATGAGAGAGTACGGTACTCACGGTACTTACGGTATACTATCAATCTCTACGGTACCAACCAACACGTAACTACGACTACTCGAGAGGCGGCTTACAGTTTCTGGCGGTGAAATCGAGTCCCTGAATCGTCTTGTGGAGTCCTGGAGGCACCCTCTCTTGGCTATGGCACACCGAACAGTGGAGAGCCGGGCCTCGAGCGTCTCGGTACCCTCTTTTTCGCGCCGATCTTTTGCGCATCCCTCGATGATAGGGTCGATGGCGGGGGCCCTAAGGTCTCCCCCCGCCTCCCCCTTTAGCTGAAGTAATTCTTACGCCGGTAATGTATCGCTGGTCGACAGGATTTTCCTCCGGGTTTCTTCCCGCGGTCTCTCTCCTTCGGGAACAAACGGGAGGCTGGCCGGGCCCTCCGTAGTCCCCCTTCAGGATTGGCCCCGCGGTTGATATGGCTCCCGGAGTCCTCTCGGTATCTATGATATTCCAACGCCTAGATTCTGCGCCAGATATATCAAATTAAATTATGAATATTTGATACTTAACTGCGCGAGGTCCCGCGCTCTCTCTCTCTCTTATGCTCGCTCCATCCTCCTTTCGCGCTGCGGTATTCCGGCATCCTCCTTCTCTCTCTTGCTGCGGCACTCCGGCATCCTCCCTCTCTCTCTGGCTTCATGTCTCTCTCCGGCCGCTCTCTCGAGCCGTCCTTGTCGCTCTACCTGTGAACCGCGTCGCACGCGCATCGACAGGCCGATGCTGCGTGCAACGGCGATTCTCGCAAACAATACGGTACTACGGAATACGAAAACCGACGGATCGCACCCTCCCCGAAATGAAGGGCGCTCCAGGTCTCCGCGGCCTACCCGATCGGGCTTTTTCGCCCTTGTGACGGCGCTCCAAAAGCGTCACGTCACAATATATAAAATATATAATTATATTATAGTATACATATATATTTTATTTAATCATATATGTAAATGTTTGTATAATTGTAATAACTTTTAACGATACATTGCACATTTATTTCAATTGCAACAGAATGAATTTATATTCTTGTATGAATATTGAAAATAAAGAATGGGCCCCTCCATCGCCCATTCTCGTGAGAACGCAACCATATATTTTTCTTCGTCTCTCCAATTTTAACACGACATACATATTTCTGACTGATAATTTTTTCTTGATGATACTTTTTGAAATGTCATGAAGCCTAGGTCAAATTAGAAACTTATTGCACTCGTTTTAATGCAGCGCTTACAGCAGCTTTTATAAAGCGCCAGAGCAGCCGATATTTTATTTTGGCGCTTACGGCAACTTTTATACAGCGCTAGAACAGTTGATGTTTTAATGTAGCGTTTACGGCAGCCTTTATACAGCGCCATTATTTAATCTGTTCTAAGAACAATATGTATGCCCCTTGTGCTTCTTTGGGCCATTTTTTCTTGAACACTTCCATATCATTAGAGTAATACCATTCCGATTTTGTGTCAGCTCTCAACATACATGTGTAGTGACCACGATTCATTTCTTCACCTTCGTGAAATATAGCGCTTATTAGCTTGTACTTTTTTTTATTAATCGTGATATTACTCGTCGGCACGGCGGTAATCCGATTGTTGATAATTTTTTTAGAAGCACCGTTTACAAAAGTATATAAATTGAGCTGTATTACTACGACGGATAAAGTTGATTCGATTACGGTTTTCTTTTTCAACACGGTGCCCTTACATTCGTTACAATTGCCGTTTATCGTTTTCCATTTAGAAAATTCTACATTAATCAATTTTTGTAGAGTGACACCTTTTTTCCTTTTTAATGTCGAATGTATAGGTAATATTAACAAACTACTGCTTTCCAGCTTAGTTACATTGTAATTACATTTGACATTCGAGCAACATGTTACGTGCTTTAATTCGAGTTTTAATACATCATTGATGTCGGAATACGTCGACATTAGAGCCGTAAAAAATTCCGAAACATCTTGTTGTGTTCGTTCTTCGAAGCGTTTTCCGACAGATCTTCTAACCGCTTGAATGTTGCAATATTTACGTTCACCATACGCGCAGATAGCATCAATCAATGCATTCGATGCTTTATTTTTCAGTATTTGTTGCCTAATACGTACGCAATGAAACGCACATTGTAATATTACATTAGCGTAACACAAAACAACATCGTTATTGCAAAGACCATATATTTTCCACGTAACTATACTTTCTGGTTCCTCACAATCATAATTCTGCATATCATCAATGATATTAGGGATATCCCATCGACGATCGTACATTTTCACAACCTTTTTCTCGGACGGATTGATTTGTGGCAGTTCAGATTTGAATATAGATCTCAGTCGATTATAATCTACAATAGCTCTCGAGTTTGCTTTAACTGATGCTGGAATGAAATTTATCAAATGTAGGCCTTCCAATTTACTTACTCGTGACAAACCTACATAGACTTGACCATCACTGAATACAGTCGTTCCTAAATCCATCATTGCATTGTTACATGTAATTCCTTTGATTATAAATAATTCGACATTCTTTAATTTGTCTCTCAAAGTTTTCAAGACCATGTCTGACAATTGCGTATATTTTGGTGTAGATTGATGACTAACCGGTAGTTGAAACATTCTATGGATTGTCAAGCCATCGATATTGAATGCTGCGATACCCGTAGGAACAGATATGGCAGTCGTTTTTTCCAAATTTATTCTGATCCAATGTTTAATCGTTTCAATTAGAAAACTTTTCCCTGTACCACCCTCGCCACTTACGTACAGTCGCAGAATCTGATTCTTATCTTGTAAAACTTGGCATACTCCATCAAAGACTCTTTTCTGGTCTTCGTTCAATTGCGACATCATTTGCGATAAATCAATCGGGTCGTCAATCTTACCAAAATCTTCCAGATCTTTCATCGCGTCGTCAGCTTCTATCGGATTACAATCCAGTTAATCGTCATCGGATTTGTCTCTGTCTGCTGTTTTCAGATCATTTTCGCGCTTTTCGATTAATTCAGCAACGTTCTCAAAAGCTTTCTGTATTTCTTCGAGCCTTTCGTGATATTTCATTGCCTTCGTTAAAACAGACTCTGAATTCTTAAAGGCATCCGTGTAAGTCTCGAATGTACCTTTGAGTTCACTCAAATCTCTCCATGGTTTGAACAGAAGAAGCAGCGAGTAAAAGTATTTTTCGGGCTCAGTTTTTATATTAAATCGATAATGGTTAATTAAATAACCCTTTTTTTGTTTTTTTAAAAATAAACACGATGCCAGTTTGTAACACTTGACTTCGTCATTATTTGGCATCTGTTTCGTAATTTCCCAGAATCTGGCAAAATCGTACAAATTCAATGATTTTAATTCCTGAGGTCTATTTGGATAGTAATCATCGATGAGTGACGAACAGTAAATATTTGTAGAATTTTCATCGAGAGCTTTAATTTCATTAAATGTTTTAACTTTTCTATTTCTCACCTCATTAACATCGATCCATTTGACCATGGTATCATTATCCGTACCGTACAAGGGATTCCCTAATAGTGTATCCGCAGCTTCTAAAGCACCGCATTCTCTGTCTGAATTTTATGCACATGAATCTAGAAGTACTTACAGGATCGTATGCGATTAGTTCGCTGATGCCTAACTTCTCTTTATCGGGATTCATATCTCGTAAATATTCACCCAAATCGGACCATTTCCATTTACTAGGACTCAAAGTCAAAAACCACGTCGCTGGACCGTAATGCGAAGTCATGCATTTTACATTATTGGACGGTTGTCGCCAAAATTGATCCGTATTTCTCAATTTTGCGAAAATACACATTAAATTCGATTCTAATTCGTAACCTTTCAATTCGTTCAAGTATCTACCAGCAGTGTATCTCTCTCGTGGGTTAGTAACCATCATCGTATAATAGATACCACTTTTCAACTGTCGGTAGTTAGCATCATTGAGAAGGAAGAACAGATACTGCAGATTCAACCTGAATCTACTATGTTTCGTCAATCGTGTTCTAATAAATAAATATTCCGGCAATGCCAAGTTTCTATCTTCTCGTTGTCCATTGACACCATCAGGATATAAATCAGGAAAACACATGACATCCAGATATTTATAACGATTATCCATTGGAAAATCTTCAATTTTCACCATTTGATAAAGCTTCAATGCAGATTTGTTATCGATTCTTTTCGCGTGTATTGGGTATATTGTATACTGATCGTTAATATCCGAATGTTCAGTGATTTGTGTGAGAAAAGCCGTACGTTTTAAAACGGTTTGATCATTATTATTTTTGTTTTGCTGTACATTGTACAAATTCAATGCTGGTAATTCCTCAACCACCTCATTTATTTCGTCATTGTCGCTTTCCTCATCGACAATCCGATATTCTGTTTCCTGCAACTTATTCTTTAATAGATCATCAGATGACGCTGAAAGACGAATTTTTGAATAATGAGGATTATTTTCTTTCAACCATTGTAAAGCCTTATACATTTTATTAATATCTACCAAATTTTCCCAAACCACTTTAGATTTCTTGGGTATACCTCGAACGAGAATGTGCAACTCGTGATTCAAATTTATAGGATCTCCCGGAGGACATACCTTATCCAATGTTTCTTGTAAAGGCAGAGGCAAATGAAATGTTCTATCTTTGCCTAAACAGAGTTCGATTATATAAGTTTCTTGATTTAAAATGTGCTATATTTAAATCATTTAATTATTTTTTTCGTTTAAGTACAATTAACAGCAAAAACTGCATATACGTAGGTATGTATTTGACCATACTGCCATTACTTGAAACAAATACATTATTCGATATTAACAAATTGGAACTCTGGAATTACGAGTAATTATTTTTCATTGTACAGACTAGGTTTAAATTTTTGAGGACCTTCTTTTGAACATGGCTTGACCTTTTCATTTTTATGATTTTTTGGAGATAGAGTGAGAGAGGACGAATGAGGGTAAGAGAAGACGAGATAGGCGAAAGAGGGTGAAAGAGAACGAAAAAGGGTGAGAAAGGACGTACGAGGGTGAAAGAGGTGAGAGAGGGTGAGAGAGGACGAAAGAGGGTGAAAGAGGACGAAAGAGGTCGAAAGAGGGTGAGAGAGAACGAAAGAGGGTGAAAGAGGACGAAAGAGGGTGAGAGAGGACGAAAGAGTGTGAAAGAGGTCGAAAGAAGATGAGAGAGGGCGAAAGAGGGTGAGAAAGAATGAAAGAGGGTGAGAGAGGACGAAAGAGAGTGAAAGAAGGTGAAAGAGGACGAAAGAGGGTAAAAGAGGGTGAGAAAGAATGAAAGAGGGTGAGAGAGGACGAAAGAGAGTGAAAGAAGACGAAAGAGGGTGAAAGAGGACGAAAAAGGGTGAGAGGGAATGAAAGAGGGTGAAAGAAGACGAAACAGGGTGAAAGAGGATGAGAGAGAATGAAAGAGGGTGAGGAGAGGACGAAAGAGGGTGAGAGAGAATGAAAGAGGGTGAAAGAGGACGAAAGAGGGTGAAAGAGGACGAAAGAGGGTGAAAGAGGACGAAAGAGGGTGAGAGGGAATGAAAGAGGGTGAAAGAGGACGAAAGAGGGTAAAAGAGGGTGAGAGAGGACGAAAGAGGGTGAGGTAGGACGAAAGAGGGTGAAAGAGGACGAAAGAGGGTGAAAGAGGACGAAAGAGGGTGAAAGAGGACGAAAGAGGGTGAAAGAGGACGAAAGAGGACGAAAGAGGGTGAGGTAGGACGAAAGAGGGTGAGGTAGGACGAAAGAGGGTGAAAGAGGACGAAGGGGGTGAGAGGGAATGAAAGAGGGTGAAAGAGGATGAGAGAGAATGAAAGAGAGTGAAAGAGGTCGAAAGAGGGTGAGAGAGGGCGAAAGAGGGTGAAAGAGGGTGAGAGAGGACGAAAGAGGGTGAAAAAGGCGAAAGAGGGTGGGAGTGGGGGGTGGGGAGGGAGGGAAGGAGTGGGTGGAAGTTGAGGGAGGTGTGAGTGAGAGGTGAGAAGAGATTTATACGCGGACAGAGAAGAAGAAGAAGAAGAAGAAGAAGAAGAAGAAGAAGAAGAAACGACGTTACTTCATTTTTCATGAAAAACGTCACTTTTTGACCGCTTGTATCTCCAGAACGGCTTGACCGATTTTATTTTTTCTTGGCTCAAATTACTCGTGGCGATGCCGCCTTTCAGGTTATATTACGTGCAATTCAAAATTTTTTATATTTTAGTAGTTCTACACCCCCAAAAATGGACTTTGATGGTGCAGGATAAGGAGACTTGTAGTGTCTTTTAAGGTCTTTTAGGGTTTGAACATGGCCGGAGACACTACCGCGTCTCCTGATAATATTCACATGATTTTTATAAATATAATAAGTATATGCATTTATAATTTATAAAAACTAAATCTTATTATTCATACATCGAAGTAATTCGAGTAATGAATTTTACTGAAATATATATATTTGATAGAAATTGTGATTCTAACGAATTTTATTTGTTCGCATATACCTGTAAATTGTTATAAAAATTATTTTTACTGTAAATGTAAGATAAATTGTATGCAATCTATAAAACAAAAAGAGAGAGACAGGCAGAGAGAAAGAGAGAGAAAGAGAGAAAGAGAGAGAAGCGCGAGAGGAAGAGAAGCGGTCGACAGTACAAATTAAAAAGGAATAGAGGAAATAAAATAAAAACTATAAATATATATATACATTATTTGTTTATACAGTCATTTTAATTTATTATTAATATAAATTAAAATACATATTTATTGTTGTAAATTATTGCTTGTCTTTATTATAAATTTCATTTATTATCGTAAAGAAATGAGACACTTATTTTAATACACTTAAAATTAATAACTTTATTATTCTTATATAAGAGTTTTAACAAGGCTCTGTAATATAGATATAAATTTAACGTATAAGACGGGCAACGGGTTCGATTCCCGATTCAGCGATTTTCGGATCTATATTTTTCTCTTGCATTCATTTATTTATTTTCCGTAGGGGGGTTAAAAGGGGTATTGAAATTAAATCTCAAATATGAGATTATTTCATATTTAAAATCTTGGCCGTGTCCAAGTAAAATTTGGTGCCTTGTGCACCGGTATTTAATTCTAACGGAAAATTATTTAGTTTCGTTAGGATAACGCATTGTCATCCGCGATTTGGCTCTTGTTGCCCGTCTTATACGTTAAATTTATATCTTTATTATTCTTATAACTAACTAATAGCACAAAAACTGAATTTCTCTCTCTTAATATTTTCGTACGATGTGTTTAGCTTCGATGACCGAGAAGAAGCGTCTTTGTACGCGCGTTCCATTTTTTTCAATCACGCTCGCTCAAACGTGATTGTCTTACGACACATTCCTTCAATGGATGGCACCACTGGAACGTTTAACTAAACCTTTCATTGAAATATTCACTTATTCCAACATTTATATACGCATAAAAAGAGAAAGCGCACGCGTTTTATATTGAATATATACACTGAAAAAAGATTTGTCAACTTGCCGAAACCTTTCGACTAAATATTATTTTGTTAATTAAATATATAAAAATATTTAAATTAAATGTAAAATGTAAAAATATTTAAATTAAATGTAAAATTAAACATTAAATCTAACAAAATAGTAATTTTTTCAGTGTATATAGACATATACAATATACATATGCATATGTATATGAATTAATTATTGCGAAATTTCAGAATAAAATTTGCAATTTGTGTATAGTTACTTTTTATTACATTTTTTATATTTTTATTTTACATTTATAAATAAAAATAGATATCTTTCGAATAAAGAATGTTTATGAAAATAATCAAAGACATAATATATATATTTATCGGTACTATCCCGCAGATGGCCCGGGCGTGTATCCCGGTGCAGGTACGTATCCTGCAGGCCCGGGCATATATCCCGGTGCAGGTACGTATCCTGCAGCACCGGACACATAACCTGACGCGGGAGCATACTGCGCCAGGCACATATCCCGGTGCCGGCATGTATCCTGCGGCACCGGGCACATATCCTGGCGCGGGAGCGTATCCTCCTGCGCCAGTTACATATCCTGGTGCAGGAATATAATAACCTCCGGGTAGCCCGGGCATATATTTTTGTGCGGGAACTGCAGGTCCGGATCGTCGGTTCAGTTTTTGCCGCTCTTTGTTGACCGCCCGCCGTACGGCCTCATTTATGCGCTAAAAAGAAATAATTGTATATATTTTACATAAACTTATACAGGGTGATTCAAAACAACCGTTTGTCCTTAAAATATCGTATTCCTGACTCAATTCTAAGACGATTTTTCCTTTGCCAAAATTTTATCCGAAGCTTAGTTTTTGAAATATAAAAAGAAATAGTTAGCGAATTACAGCACGAGTACGGGCGGTAATCAGGAGCGGCGCAACACATTATCCGACGCGGGCAATTACGTGGGCGCTCGAAGCGATCAGCTGTTTGTTACACGCGGCGTTTTGTGTGTGTGTGTGTGTGTGTGTGCGTGTGTGTGTGTACGCGTATACACACACACACACACACACACTCTCTCTCTCTCTCACTGATTCTTACCTTGTAGAGATGTTTGATGTCCTTTGACGAATAATTGTTGTCCGACTGGATACAATCCGATATTGACACACTGTGACACACTGCATAATGAAATCATTTTTTTGTAATAAATTCTATTGACACTTTGACTCACGCACTTGATTAAAAATTATTGTAATAAATAATTGATTACAAATTACAACACATAATCACAATCTGAGAGAATTTTCTCTTAGAATTTGCCCTGAAAGTTGTGGTAATTCATCATGAAACATGTTTTATTAATTTTACTAAACCGTAAAGTAAAATTAATGAAATATATTTTATATTTTATTGTGATAAATATTATTATTTTGAATGTGATAATTATTAATCAGAGAAATTCTAATAAAATTCTTTCCATACCATATTCTCTTACAATTACCATAACTTTTAGGGTAAATTCTAAGAGAAAATTCTCTCAGTGTTTTGATTAATTATTAAAAATTACTTGTAAAAACGCGCGGCGCGCACAGCACACGTTACTCGATGCGGACGGCAATAGTTTACACGGCAAGGACACGACAATCATAATCACAATCTAAGAGAATTTTCTCTTAGAATTTACCTAGAAAATTATGGTAATCGTAGGACATTATGATGTGGAAAGAATTTTATTAGAATTTCTCTACTATTTATCATATTAAAAATAATAATATGAATCACAAGAAAATATAAAATATGTTTGATTAATTTTACTATACAGTTTAGTAAAATTAATCACACATATTTCATATTTTATTGTGATAGATATTATTTTTAAAAAAATTTAAAAAAAATAAAGATATTATTTTTAATGTGATAAATATTAATCAGAGAAATTTTAATAAAATTCTTTTCATACCGTATTGTCTCGCAATTACCATAACTTTTAGGGTAAATTTTAAGAGAAAATTCTCTCAGTGTACCGATTAATTATTAAAAATTACTTGTAAAAAGGCACACGTTACTCGATGCGGACGACAATTGTTTACACGGCAAGGACACGACAACAGACTGCGGCGACGGACGACGCGACGCGTCGCGACGCTTCGCGACACGTCTAGACGATAACAATCACGCGGCGTTGCCGAACATGTGATTGACGCGAGACATGTATTAAAACGTATAATAATTATGTTATTAAAAAAGGCATATTATAACGTATTATAATTTTTTACGTTATAATACATTTTTTTTAATGACTTAACATTATCCGCCCGTTTTGCCCTTTCTTTTTAAGCGAGACGTCAGAAAAATGATTATGTTTTGCAAACAAGATGTTCCATGTATAAATGTATTGGTCGCTCTGAAAGGAGCGGATTGACTTTGGTCGCTCTGAAAAGAGCGGATTGACTTTGGTCGCTCTGAAAAGAGCGAATTAACTTTGGTCGCTCTGAAAAAAGCGGATTAATTTATAATAGGTGCTCAAAATGACCACCATCCATCCTTATGCAAGCTCTCATGCGTTTAAATAAATTTAATTGGACGTTCTCCATTACTTCCTCTTCGATATTCCAAATTACATATCGCAATCTGGTTTCCAAGTCGTCGACGTCCTCGGGAAGCGTCTTCGGGAAACGATTTACTTTTTTCAGAAAATTTTCGCAAAACGTTCGTCTTGATAATCTTCTGGTCGTAAATGTTGCACGCGTGTGTAATGAAATGCGTGCAACTTTTTTTCTTGTTTGCTCGAAAGGACGCTGCCAGTCTCGTTTTGTCTCTGAGTTCTTCGTATGACGGGAGCCGATTGATGATTGATTGCATTGTCGATCTGCATCTTATATTTATACGATTCGCGGGTGGCCGCTGTCGCGGGTGTCGCGTGCCGCTATTCGACGCGGAAGGCGTGGAGGGGGAAATCGCGACACCCCGCGGATTGTATAAATAAAATGAAGATTGATAATGCAAACAATAATCTTTCGATTATTACAAGCGTTAAGAGGACGATATAGCAGCGTACACAAACGAAGAATATTACGATATGCTAATGGCACTCGGCGAGTGTCATGGGCAGTATCACGTAGCTGCAAGAAGATACGCCGAATTATATCCAAATCGAGCAAGACATCCATCGGCTCCTGTTATACTTCGAGCAGCTCAGAGATTACACGAGACTGGCAGTGTCCTTCCGGATAAACACGATACTGGAAGAAATCGCAATGTAAGAAATTTGCGAAATACGGAGCGAATTGTACGTGCTTTCAAAGATAATCCTGAAACGAGTATTTGAGTGGTTGCTCGAGAACACAACTTTTCTTACTCGACGGTACAAAGAACGCTCAAAGAAGAAAAGTTGCACGCGTTTCATTATACACGCGTGCAACATTTACGAGCTGAAGATTATCAGGCAAGAAGTACATTTTGCAAAAATTTTTTGAGACAAGTGGATCGAGATCCCAGATTTTCTTCCCGTGTGATATTCAGTGATGAATTACTATTCACACAAGAAGGTATTTTTAACTCGCACAATATGCATTATTGGAGCGAAGAAAATCCCAGAGTAACGCGGCTCAAAAATGTTCAAGTACGTTGGAAAATAAATATCTGGGCTGGAATAATGGGTACCCAAATACTTGGACCCGTTATTCTACCAGATATTTTAACTAGCCAGACGTACGTGGAACTTTTGAAAGAAAATCTGCCCGATTTTTTAGAAGAAGTGCCACTATTTGAAAGAAATAAAATGTTCTTTCAACAAGACGGTGCTGGACCACACAACGCCAGGATTGTAACAAACTACTTAAACGAGCAGTTTCCTGGACGTTGGATGGGTCGGTATGGCCCGATACGTTGGCCCGCAAGATCCCCGGACCTTAATCCTCTTGATTTCTTTTTATGGGAATACTGTAAGGAATCAATATACAAAACGCTTCCCGAGGACGTCGACGACTTAGAAACCAGATTGCGATATGTAATTTGGAATATCGAAGAGGAAGTAATGGAGAACGTCCAATTAAATTTATTTAAACGCATGAGAGCTTGCATTGTGTACGCTGCCATATCGTCCTCTTAACGCTTGTAATAATCGAAAGATTATTGTTTGCATTATCAATCTTCATTTTATTTATACAATCCGCGGGGTGTCGCGATTTCCCCCTCCACGCCTTCCGCGTCGAATAGCGGCACGCGACACCCGCGACAGCGGCCACCCGCGAATCGTATAAATATAAGATGCAGATCGACAATGCAATCAATCATCAATCGGCTCCCGTCATACGAAGAACTCAGAGACAAAAACGGGGGTGGCAGCTTTTTCAGCAAAAAAAAAAAAAAATTTCACCCTTTTTTAAAAACCGCGTCAACTTTCGACCAGAAATTATCAAGAAAAACGTTTGGAAAAATTTTAAAAAAAAATAAAATTTTTTCCCAAGACGTCCCGAGGCTCAAAATTGGGAAAAACCGATTCGATATGTAATTTAATTGAAAGGAAGAATGGAGAACCCAAATTTTAAAATTTTTTTAAACGCATGGGGGGCCATAAGGTGGATGGTGGTTTTTTACCCCCCATTAAAATTAACCCTTTTTTAAAGGACCAAATTAATTTGCTTTTTTCAGAGCGACCAAAGAAATCCGCCTTTTAGAGCGCCAAATCAACCGTTTTTCGAGGACCAAAGTAACCCCCTTTTTTAAAGCGACCAATCTTTTTTTACAGGAAAAAATTTGGGGTTTCAAAAAATAATTTTTTGCTCTCGCTTAAAAAAAGGGCCAAAAGGGGGTAAGTTAACATTAAAAAAAAAAGTATTTAACGAAAAAAATTAAATGTTTTAAATTTTTTTTTAAAAAAAAATTTATTACGTTTAATAAAGGCTCGGCAATCCATGTGGCAACCCCGCGTGATTTTTATCGTCTGCGGTCGCAAAACGCGCGACGCGTCGCGTGCCCGTCGCCCCAGTTGTTGGTTCCTTGCCGGTAAAAATTTGTCCGCATCGAGTAAGGTCCCTTTTTAAAGAATTTTTAAAAATTTGGTACACTGAGAGAATTTTTTTTAAAAATTTCCCAAAAAGTTATGGTAATTTTTGGGAGAAATCGGATGAAAAGAATTTTAAAAATTTTGTTAATTTTTTAACATTAAAAAAAATACTTTTTTTTTTTTTTTTTTAAAAAATAATTTTTCCCAAAATAAAATATGAAAAAGGTTTTTGTTTAATTTTTTTAAAAATTTTAAGTAAAATTAATCAAACTTTTTTATTTTTTTTTTATGAAAATATATTTTAAAAAAAATTTGGGGGTTTAAAAAAAATTTTATTATTTTTTAAATAAGCTTTTTAAAATTTGGGAAAAAAAATTTTTCAAAAGGAAAAAAAAATTTGGGGTTTTTAATTTTTAAAAAAAAAAAGGGGGAAAAGAGAGGAGAGAAAAAAAGGGGAAGGGGGGGAACCCCAAAATAAAAATTTTAAAAAAATGGGGGCCCTTGAAAAATTTTGTATATCGCCTATAAAAAAAAAAATTTAATTTTTAAAATTTTCCCCAAATTTTTAGTCTTGTATGTTTTAAATTTTTTTAAATTAAAAAATTTTGAAAATTTTCTTTTTAAAAAAAAAAAAAATTTGGGGGAAAAAAAAAATTTTAAAAAAAAATTTTTATTTTTTTGGGGAAAAATTTTTTAAATTTTTTTTTTTAAAAGAAAATTGTCGTTTTTTTTTTAAAAAAAATTTTTACTAGCAAAAATAAAAATTGCAAAGTTTCAATTTAAAAAATTTTTTTTTTATGGGCCCAAAAATACAAAATTTTAAAAGAAGATCTCAACTTTTTACCTCATTTGGGGGTCTCCCTCCCTTTCTCAAAAAAAATTAATCTCAAAAAAAATATTATAAAACAATTTTTTTCACATTTTTCCCCGGGGGTTGCCGGAGTCGTCGTCGGCATCCCCGGGCGGGGGCCGGGGTCGGCGGCGGCCATGCCATCGGCATCATCATCGTTGCCGGAGTCACGTCGGATTATCATCATGTTCCCGGGATCGGGGGGGTTGGAATGGGTCATCTTTGGGCCGGGGGTTTGGGGGCGGGGGGCCCCATCGCCGTGGGTTTTTGTGGGACGCCCGGCATTATTATCGGCCCCGGAGTCGGCGTCGTCATCTTGCCGGGGGTCGGGGGCCGGGCATCGCCGTGGAATCATCATCGTTGCCGGCGTTGTCTTCTTTGGGGGGTTTTGGGGCGGCCCGGCATCGCCGTGGGTTTTGTCGAAGTCGGCATTATTTTCGGCGCCGGAGTCGGAGTGGGCGTCTTTCCTGGGGTCGGCGTCGTTCTCGGCGTCGACGTCGCCCTGGGCCCGTCAAAGTGTTCTGGGCCGTGGGGCGTTGCCCTGGCGTGGTGTCGGCGTGTCCTCGGCGTCGGCGTCGTCCTCGGCGTCGGTGTCAGCTTTGGGGTTCCTCGGCGTCTGGGCGGGTCGTCTTTGGTACACTCCCCTTCGCTTCGTGTGCAAAAAAAGATATATTCATAATTGCGGGAAATTGTATATATATATATATATAAATTTTTTAATTTATAAAAAATAAAAATTTTCCCTTACGTCCCCCCGGCGGAATCTCTTTTTCCGAGGATGGGCGAAAAGCGTTTTAACGACGGACGACGGGCGAGGGGGAAAGGCAAACCCAAATGATCACTGATTTCTTTGGCTCTTTTTGGGTTTTCACATACGCCGTAGGGGGGGGTAGGGGGGAAAAAATTCGGGGGCGTGACGGGGCACGTGCTTCGATCCCGGGGGTTGCCACTTTTGGTCATTTTTTTAAAAATAAGATTTACAACAAATCTGAAACTTAAGAGTTTAAACAAGGCTTATAGTATCAATAAAAATTTTTAAAAATAAAAACAGGCAATAAGAGCCAAATCGCGGATGACGAGGTTACCTAAACGAAACAAATTTTTTTGTTAGAATTAAAAATTGGGCACGTAAAGGGCAATTCGGTTTTTTTGCCCCTTTGGCCCGACCAAAACGCTCTCGGTTTTAAAAACCCCCCTCCGTTTCCGTTTCAGGGATTTTTTATGTTGTTGGAAAAAAAAAGTAATTCTTCTTGGAATTAAAAAAGAAATGGAGGTTTCCTTTTTTCTAAAAATTATCCTCTCCCAAATTTTAATTTCAAAAAATTACAAGCGCGGTTTTAAAAAAAGGGGTTCTTCCGTACAATAATTTAAATTTCATAACAATAGGGGCAAATATAGAATGACAAGATTTAACGCAGAAAAAAAATTTCGTACTTTTAAAATTCCCTATGTTAATAATGTATCGAAGAGAATCGAGGACCCTTTTCACGTGATTTGGATGTCATTCCATCTATACAGCAATTAAAAAGTCTTTCCCTAAATTTATCAAAGTACAAAAGGGTGATTTAAAACCCAAAAGGGAAATCCAAAACAATGTTTTATAAAATTTATTGTTGGATTTTTATGCGTCGTATTTTGGGGGGGGGGGACGGGTAGATTTTTTAAAATTTTGGGTTAAAAAAACATCGAAAAAACCCCTAAAAAAAAAACGCCCCAAATTTTTGGGGTTTTTTGGAACATAGATTTTTGAACCATAAATTTTTAATTTTGGGAAAAGGTTTTTAAAATTTTTTTGGGCAAGGGGGGCCTTTTTTTTGGGAAACTTTTTTACCCCAAAATCCCAAAAAACTTTTGGGGAATTTTTTAAAAATTTTCATAGCGCCCCGAAAAATTTTAAACCCCAAAATTTTGTCTTTTAATAAAAAAAATTTAAAAAAATTTTGGGGGTTTTTTTTCCCCTAAAACCCGGTTTTATGTTAGACCTTTGACATGAGGGGGTTAAATTTTAATTTTTTTTTTTTATTTTTTAATTTTTTTTATATTTTTTTTTTCCCCTATAAAAATTTTATCGACTTTTTCAAAGGGAAAAAAACCGCCCTTTTGAGTTTATGTTTTAACCGGGAAAAATCCCTCTTCTCCTTTTTTTGGGGTTTTCGGGGGGGGGTTTTCTTTTCCCCTTTTTTTTTTTTAAAATTTTTGGGGGATTTCTAGTTTTTTTATCATGTTGATTAGTGTTAGAAAGGGGGGTTTACTGCTCTTTTCCTTTCCCGGGGGATGGTAAAAAGGTTTGGGGGAAAACCCCCGAAGGGGCCCCGGGAGGGTTTTAAAAAGGGGGGGAAAAAAGATATTTTAAATTTTTTTGGGGAAAATTGTATGTAACGAGTTTTAAATTTTCTGATTATCCCGTTATCTTTTATTTTTTTTTCCTTTTTTTTTTTGCGTTTAAAAAAGGGGAAACCCAAGGGGGAAAAAAACGTTTAGAATTTAAATAAAAAAGTTTTTTAAAATCTCTTTTTAAATTTTTATTAATTTGTGCAGCCCCCCCAAAAAGGCCCCTCCGCCCCCCGTCAAAGTTTTTTTTTATTTTAACACAAAAAATTCGGGGCCGAGTTATTTTTTTTTTTTATATTAAATTTTTAGGGTGGCTGAAAAATTTGGGGCCCTTTGGGGAAATTTTTCCCCCAATTTTTTGGATTTTTTTTTAAATTTGGGCGGGGTTTTAAAACTTTTAAAAAGGGGTTTGGTTTTTTTTAAAAATTTTAAAAAATAAAAAGGAAAATTTTTTTTAAAGGGTTTTTAAAACCCCCCGAACAAAAAAAAAAGGGATTGGGGTTTAAAAAAAGGGGGGGGGTTAAAAAAAACCGGGTTCAAATCTTTTTTTTTTCTCTTTTTTGGGCCAAAAATTTTTAAATATCATTAAAAGTCGGTTTTGAAAAAAAATTTTTTAAAAAAGACGTTTTTATTAAAGACTTTTTAAGAAAAAAATTTATATGTCTGGGAAAAGGGCAAAAATTTAAAAATTTAGATTTTATGAACTCGTTTTTTACATGGGGGATAAACCCCCCGGGGTTTTTTTATTGGGGGGGGGTTTTTGGGGGGAAAAAAGGGGCAGTTTTTTTTACTTTTTTTTAAAAAAAGGGAAGGGGTTTTTCGATTTTTAAAATTTTTTGGATGGCTTTTAAAAATTAAAAAAAAAATTAAATTTAAAAATTTTTTTTTCCTTTTCCAAATTTATTCCCTTTTTGTAAAAAAAATTTTTTTAAAGGCCCCAAAGGGGGGCCCCCGGGCCCCTTTCTCAGTCTCGGGGGTTTTTCCCTTTTAACCCCCGACTTCCTTTTTTTTTTTAAACCCTGTTTTTTGCTGAAAAAAGAGAAAAAGGTTTTTTTTAAATTTAAAAACCCCCGTATTTTTTCCGTTAAAAATTGGGGTTTTGGGGGGGGTTTGGGGGGGAAAAATTCCCCCCTCCATTTTTTTGAAAAAGAAAAAAACCCCCATGGGGTTTTTTTTAAAAAAATTAGAAAAAAAATTTTTTTTAAACTTCCTGGGGAAAAAAAACCCGTCGGGGGGGAAAAATTTTTGGGAGCCTTTTCCCTAATAAAAAATTTCCCCATATTTCCAGGTCTAAAAAGCTCAAAAAAAAAATTTTTTTTTTAAATTTTTAAAAAAAAGACGGGAAAATTTCCCCCCCAAAAAAAAATCCCTTTTTTTTAAATTTATGGGGGGCCCCGGGAAAAAGGGTAAATTCCCGGTTTTTGCAAAAAAACCAGGGGATAAAACAGGGAAAAAAGTTTTTTTTGGGGTTGGGGGGCCCCGGGGGAAAATTTATTTTTGGGGTTAAAAAAAGTCCGCCTGGAAAACCAAATTAAAAAAAATTTAAAAAAGGGGGGAATTTTAAAAAGGGAAAAAAAAAAAAAGGGGAATTCATTTTTTTAAAACCCCAAAAACCCCAAAAAACTGAACGGAGGGGTTTTTTACCGAGGGGGGGGGTCTCCCAAAGGGGCCCAAAAAAAAAAATTCCCCTTTTTTTTGTCTTGGGGGAAACTGGAAAAAACCTCTTTATTATTAAAAAAAAATTTTAAAAAAAAAATTTAAAAAAAAATTTTTTAAGGCAATTCCAAAACCCCTGTTCGGTTTTTTCTGATATTTTCCAATTAGTAAAAAAATTTTAAATTTTGGTTTTTTTGGGGTTTTTTAGTGATGTAAAGCTATTTTCACTAGATTTCCCTCTTTGTTCAAAAACGTCCCAATTGGATTGGCGTTTGTTTTTTAAAATTAAAAAAAGGGGGGGGTTTTAAAATTGAAAAATTTTTAATTTTTCCCCGGGGGAAATTTTTTTATTGGAAATTTTTTTTTTTTTTAAAATTTTTCGACTTTTTTTATTTTTAAAAAAAAATTTTAAAAAAAGGGGGATTTTTTAAAAACCCCTTTTGGGGGTTCCCCCCCTTAAACCGATCATTGGGGATACTTTTTGAAAATTTTTGGGATTTAGAGCGTTTGGCTGCGCCCCCAATGTTTTTTCCTTTTTTTTTAGAGGGGGAAAACCGTTTGGGGGTTTTTTGGGGCCCCCCCCCTCCAGGAAAAAAATTGTTTAAAAAAAATTTTTCAATTTTTCCCCCTAGATTGCAAAAAACCAGGGAAAGGGGGGGGCCCCCCCAACCCGTTTTAAAATTTTTTTAGACTACTTTTTTAAAAAAGGGGGGGAAAAAAATTGAGTTTGTTTTGGTTAATCGCACCCCGCCCCCCCTTCGGGCCCAAAAAAAAAGGCACCATTTTTCGCCTCAAAAATAGATTTTTTTTGGCTTCTCACCCAACCGAAATTCCAAAAAGGAAATTTTTTGGAGTTTTGATTGGATTTTTTTGGTCTAATAAAACCCTTCAATTTAAATTTTTTCAAACTTTTACAAGCCCCGGTTTTTAAAAAGTTTTTTTTCCCGCTACAAAATAAGTTGCATCCAATAGAGCAAAAAAGCAAAAAAGAAAAAAATTCAAAAGCAGAAAAAGGGGGTTTTTCGTATTTTTAAATTTCCTTTATTTTAAATTTAAGGTACAAGAAAATAAAAGGGACTTAAAACGTATTTGGTTTTCTTTCCTTTCCTTCCCACCCAATTCAGCCTCCGAAAATTCACCCAAAACCCCCAAGGTGATTTTCCCAAAAGGAACTCCAAAAACAATTTTTAGTTTTTTTAAAATTGAGGTTAGATTGTGAGGCGGGTATGTAGGGCAGAGGGGTTAGATTGTTGAAAAAACTAGGATAAAGAACCATCGCAGCAAACATAAAAAGAAACGCGCCCACAATTATGGGTCCTATGGGGAACAAAATTTTTAAAACCATAAATTTTAAATTTTGGGGGAGAAAAAAGTTTTGGACGGGGGACCTTTTTTTTTGGGTAAACGTTTGTTTGCCAAAAAGGGTTTCCAAACAAAACCCCCGTCAGGGGAATATTTTTAAAATTTTACATAGCGAAAAACCCGATAAATTAAACGGAATTTTGATCTTTTTAAAGAAAAATTTACCAAAATCTGGGTTTTTGTGATTTACAAAACCCGGATTTATTTTGGGAACCTTTGACAGGAGTGCTGATAATTTTATTTTTTTATTTTTTTTTTTCATTTTTTATTTTTAAATTTGTTTTTTCCCGTAAAATTTTTACGACTGTGCAAAGTAAATACCCCCAGCCCGTTAGAGTAAAGGTGTCAGGGTGAAAATCGTTTCCCCTTGTTTTTGCTGTGGGGGTGGTTTCTTCCCGGTTTTTTTTTTAAATTTCCCTTGGGATTTTTACTTTTAAATTTAAAACAAATGTTGATTAGTTTTTGGGTTAGGGAGTCCCTGCTCTGTTTCCCTTCCCTGACAGGGTCCCCTTTGGGGGGAACACTCCGAGGGCCCCCGGATTTTTGGGAATGGGAGGAAAATGATATTTAATTTATTGCGGTTTGGGATGAAACGATTTTTTATAATTTTTGATTATCCCGATTTTTTTTTATTTTTGTTTTTTTTTGTATTTTGCAGCTATAAAGAAGCCCCGAGGGGGGTTTAAAAACTTTTAAAAATTTATAAATGATTTTTGTTTTGAGATCTCATTTTAATTTTTTAAATTTGTGAAATTTTCCGCACAGGCTCCGATTCCCGGTCGAGTTTTTATTTATTTTTCTTTTTATTATAATTCCAGAGTACTAAAACCCAAAATGGCAAAAAAGATGAAGTATTTTTTTTTCATTAAAAAAATACTATTATTTTTTTTTTATTAAAAAAAACTAATCTCTTTATCCCTTTTAAAGATACCGATGAATGAAGCCAAACCAGTCCCCCCGGGGGGTTTATGGGAGAGGAAAGTTATTTTTTAAATTTTAATTTAAAATTTAATCAATTTTTTCCCCCAAAAAATGCAAATTAAAAAAAAATTATTTTTAAAATTTAATTATTACTTTTAAATTTTATAACCATGAAACCCAATGAAATTTAAAAATTTTTTTTAATTGACGATTTTTTAAAAAGAAATTGGGATTTCGTTAAAAGACAAATTAAATTATTAAGCAGTTTAATCAAAGTTTCTTTTAAATTAAAAATTAATTTTATCAAAGTAAATTTTAAAGTTTTTTTTAATTGCAGTTGGATATAAACGTTTTTAAATTCGGAAACGATCGTTAAAATTAATACAAGCAAAATTTAAATTAAAAATTTTTTTAATTTAAACGATTAATATGATTAATTTTAATTTGAAGTATTTTAAAAATTAAACGATTAAAAAAAACAGATTAAACCCAAAGGGCCCTTTCCCAATTTGCCAATTTGATTTGGCAAAAAACAATTAAAAATTTTTAATTGAGTTTTTTTTTTAAATTTAAAAGGGAAAAATTTTTAAATTTGCGAATCTTCCCTTTTAATTTTTTGGACTTAAAAAAATCGATAAAATTTTTCCTTATTTCCTTTTAATTAAAAATTTTTGTAACATTAATAAAATTTTAATTTTTAATCGAAATGTTTGATTGATCATATATATGATTTAATTTAAATAATATTATTTTTTCCCTTTGGGTTAACCCAAAGTTTTTGTACGAAAAAGCTACAATAAAAATTTAAAAAATTTAATTTAATTTTTTAAAACTATATTTTTTTTCAAAAAACCATTTTCATTTCATTTTTACTTTTTTTAAATTTTTAAATTTTAAAATTTTTTTTAAGGGTTAATTATTTTTCTCGAAAAAAAAAGAAAGTTAAAAAATTTATTTTTTAAAAAATTTCAAAAAAGGGGAATTTGAGGGGAAAATTTTAAATTGGTTCACGGTGTGCACATAATATAACCGGGCATAAATTTAATAAATTTTAACGCTCTAACCCCAAGCCAAAAAATATGAATTTTTTTTACGCTTTCGTCATAGATAATTTCATAAATTTTTTTTTATAATAAGGTGGGATATGATTTAAATTTAAATTTTTTGGACAATTAGCTGTTTATTGAAAAAAAACTGTTTTACGCCCGAAACGTTTTCTTTCTTTTGTTTTATAGACTTTAAATTAAATAAAAAAAAATTTTTTTGAATTAATTCTTAAAATTCGTTAATTTGGCCCCTTTTTTTATTACATTTTTTTAATTTATACGAGCCGAATTTTAATTTAAAAAATATATATTTTAATTTATTTTTAAAAATAAAAATTTAAATAAAAAAGGGACAAGATTCTTGTAACGGAAAATCTTTAAAAATGGGGCCTATTTCCCTGTCAGTCAAACATTTTTCATCAAAAAAGCTTTCCCATTTTTCGGTTTTTGCAAAAATTTGTTTTAATTTTTTTTTAAAATTTGATGTATTTAAAAAGGGGCGGGCAGGACGCCGAAGGGGTTTTTTGTTGTTTTTCAAAAAATTATTTATAAAAAATTTAAAATTGTGGGGCCGGGAAAATTTAAAAACGGGAGGGGGGGTTTTTTTTTAAAATTTAAGGGGAAACCCCTTTAAAGGTTTTTATTTTTTAAAAAAAATAAAAATTTTTAAAAATATAAACTTTTTTTGCATTTTTAAAACCCGAAAAGGGCCGAGGGGGAAAGAGCCAAAAAAAAAGGGGCCCGGAAAAGGGAAAACCCCCCCCCGGCCGGGGGGGACCAAAAAAACAACAAAAAAATTTCCCAAAAAAAAATTTCCCAAACCAAATTATTTTCCCAAAAAGGTTTTTACCACTTGATTTAAAAAATTAAATTCCTCTCCTCTTCCCCCTTTTCCTTTTTTCTCCCTAATTTCTTTTCCCTTTTTGGGAAACCCTTTCCCTCATCCCTTCCCTTCCCCAATCCCCTCCTCCCCTCTCTCTCTTCTCTCTCTCTCTTTGCCCTCTCTCTTCCTCTTTTTCCCCTCTCACACTTACTTTTAAAATAAATTAAAAATTTAATATAAATAGAGTTTTTTTTTGGGTTTGTCCCCCGGGAAAAGGGCAAAAAAAAATTTTGGGGTTTTTTCCAGTCAAAAGGAAGGAGGAGGATCCTGGGACCCGGGCCCCGGGCGCCCTCTTTGAAAAACTTCGTTTGGTTTTTTTTGAAAAAAATCTTTTATTTCCCTTTTTTTTGGAGTTTTTTTTTAATTCTGTAAATCCCACCGGGTTTGGTTATTTTAAGTATGCCCCGCTCCGATAGTCAGTTTAAAAAGGTGTTTATTTAAATATTCTGCGGCTTTTTTTTCGACTTCATTTAGGTTCAATTAGGGGATTGACTTTTGGATTTTCTTTAGGGGGGGGGACGATTTTGTCGCCTCCCCTTTCCTTTCCCCGGTTTGGCCCTCCTCCCCCTTTTCTAAATCTTTGGGGGGAAAGATTTAAAAAAAAATTTTTCCCTTGGCAAATTTTTATTTACACGTTTTTTATCTAGGGGGGAAAGCAAAATTTAGGTTAAATTTTTCGCTTGCGATCCGGGGGTTTTGGGCGTAACGCTTATTTTTCCCATCGCTTTTTGCGTTTTTTCCCCGCGATAAGCGCTTCGGGGAAGCGTGGGGAAAACGTTTTTTAAAATGATTGTTTTAATTTAGCTGCCCCTTTTTAATTTTATTATTAAAAAATTTTTAATAAATATAATATAAAAAGTTATAGTCATTGGGACTATAAAAAATTTTTATTAAAATAACCCTTTTTATATAAATACATATTACGTATAATTTAAAAAAAAAATTTTAAAAACAACATTAACAAAAGGGGAAAAAATGAAAAAAAAAAGGAAAGGCCCCCCCCAAGGAAAAGGGGGGAATTTTTACAAAACAAAAAAAACCCCGGGGGGTTACTTCCTTATATCTTTTTGTTTTTTTTTTTTTTTTCCCTTTTTCTTTCAATTCTTTTTTCTTTTTTCCCCCTGTTTTTAAAAATTTCGTTAGTGCGGGGACTAAAATGCCCATCCGGGCCCTTTCTTCAAGCAAAAAAATTTTTAAAATTTAATTTTAGTTTATCTTTATATAAAATGTTACAGAAAAAAAAAAATTTTAAAACCAAAATTTTTTAATTAAAATTTAAAAAATTTTAATTAATTAATTTTTAAATTTTTAACCCGTCTCCAAAAGGGCCTTTTTCCCTTTGTTTTTTTGACATTTCCCCTTTGCTGTTTTTTGGCCCCAACCCAAAATTTTTTAGTCCTTGAAAAGGGGTTTCATACTTTTTTTTTTTTCAAAAAAAAACAAAAAGAAAAAACAAAACCCCCCTTTTTCCCCCCACCGGGCCCCCCCCAAACCGCCACCCCCCCCCCCCACCCCCCCCCCCCACCCCCCCCCCTTTTTTAAGAAAACAGACGCTTTCTTTTTCTTTTTCCCCCCCGTTTCTTTTTTTTTTTTTTTTTGGGACACAGGGCCCCCTCTCCTTCTCCTCTTCTTTTCTCTCCTCGCCCTCTCTCCCGCCTTTTTTAAAAGACACTCTCTCTTTTCCCCCCCTCCCTCTTTCCCCCCTCCCTCCCCCCCTTTCTCTCGGTTCTACCTCTCAAAATTAAAAACACACTTTATGCTGATTTAAAACTGCATGCATTTTCGCTGCTTTTTTTAGACTTTTTTGGTTGAAGATTATGTGTCACTTTTGTTTTTAAAAAAAAAGTTAAAGGGGAAAAAGGGAAGGGAAAAAAATTTTATCAAACTTTCTATTGTAAACGGCAAGTTTTGAGGGAAACAAATTTAAAAAATTTAGGTAGGGACTCCCCAAAAAGAAAGGGGGGGGTATTTTAAGAATTATTGTCAACATATCAAATGAAAAATAAAAGGGGGGAACTTTGAGGGTTTTTAAGAGTTTTTAACTTCCAATTTTTGTAAAAAAAATGTGGGCTACAAGGGGAGAAAGCGGAGGGGCCCGGGGGTTTGGAAAAAAGGGTTTTGTTATAAATGGTTCCGCCCAAAAGCAAATAGGGGAATTTAAAAAACTAAAAGAGGTTGCTATCAAAAAATTCGTTTTTTTTGAAAGTGGTAAAAATAACCCCTGACAAAATTTCCTTTCTTAATGAGTTTTTTTCCCAAAATCCCAATTTTCTATGGGTGTTGGTAAAAAGAAAATTACTCAAAAGGAGATTAGAGTCATGTTATCATTAAAAAAGTTTCGAAAAACTTTTTGACAATTCAAAAACTTTTGAGACATGACTCTCTGGTTTGGGGAAAATTTTCTTATACTTTATTTTATGGAGAAAAAGTTGCAAAATTGTAGAGGGGGGTTTTCAACGAAAAAATACAAAACCCCTAAAAAAAACAGTTTGGGGGGGGAAACCTTTGGAAAACCAAAACCCCCTTGGTAGGATCCCATCGCTCGTAAATTTTCTTAAGTTTGTTTTTGAAATAAATTAGACTTTTCATCCTTAAAATGTGTGAAATTGCTAGTTTTTTTTTTTTCCCGGTTTTTTTTTTTAAAATTTATACTCCCCGCACTTTGAGGAGATTTTTTTCCGTTGAAAAAATTTATCTTGTCAACCCCTCTTTTTTTTTCCTTTTCCCCTTTTTTAATAAAAAGTTCGGATTTTTTTAAAAGGAACTTTTTTTTTTGGGGGGGGAAAGTTAGTATTTTGTGTTTTTTTTAGTTTGGAAAAATTTTTAAAAAAGGTAAATTGTTGTAAGTCCTGGTATGGTTCCTTTTTATTCTTTTTGGGGTTAAGGGAATTTTAAAAAAAATTTATTTTTCTATTTTTTAAAACGAATTCGTTTTAAAATTTTTTGGGGGAGTCCCCCTTGGGAAAATTAAATTTTTTCCCTAGCGTAAAGGCCTATTTTCAAAAAGAAGGTACCGCGATAAATTGATAAACCTTTTGTCTCTTTACCCAAAAAACAAAAAATTGGGTTATTTTTAAAAAAAATGCTCGGATTTAATTTGATGCTGTTTTAATTTTATTTTTGCGGGGTATTTTTTTTTTTAGAAAGGGCCCACTTTTTTCTTTTTTATACCTAAAATTAAATGAAAGGTTCCGTTTCCAAATTAGGCTTTTTTTTTATTTAAAAAAATTAATTTTTTTTTTTAAATTTTCACGCTGTTTTTAGGTATTAAAAAAAGGGGCCCCATTTTTTAAAAAAAAATATTTAAAATACCTCACACCAAAACCAAAAAAAATAACTAAAAAAAAAAAAATTTTATTATAGCGAAAATTGAAAAATAAACAAAAAAATTAAAAGTTTAAATTTAATTAGTTCGCAAAAACTTCATTAAAAAATTTTAACCCCCCCGCCCCGGCACACACCCCAACCCCCCACACAACACTATTTTTAAATAAAATTTTTTACCTTTTTAAGTTTTTTTTTTTTTTTTTTTTTTTTTTTTTTTCATTGTAAAAAATGGTCTGCGTTTTGATATTCACTGTCGGTACTGAAAATCTATAGTGTACGTAACAAAAAACTATAGATTTTCAGTACTGCAGCGAAATAGGAACACATCCATAATTACAATATTTTTTTTAAATTTAATCGAATTTCGTTATTGATTATCGACTTACGATTATATAATTATTTCACCCGACTAATTGCAATTTATGTTATGCTGGTTTTGTTTGTCTGCATTACCCCTCATCAAATAGAATAAAATAAAAAGGTAATATATAAACGTAATGGGGATTCCTTTTCCGGTGCAAAAGTGGTGTCACGTGGAGTTTTGTGGTGAAAGTGAGGGCGATTATGGAGTTAGAGTACAAGAAAGTGGAGAATTTGAAGGAGGAAAAGGAAGAGAAGTGGAAGAGGGTGAGAAAGATAGTGTGGGAATAAGGTTGGACGAGGGATAGAGGGAGAGAATAGGAAGTGGATGAAGTGACCGTGGGCAGAGAGTAGAAGCATAGAAAGAAAGCGGGGTGCAGAAAAAGAGAGATACAATGCTGGGTAATAGCTAGGGAATTTAGGAAGGAAGAGGCAAGGAAAGCGGAAAACATAGAGAGGTGATAAAGCAGGTAAAAGAAAAACAGGGGAAAAAAAGAATATAGAGAGGAAAGTGGATAGGAATGGAGATAAAGGGCTTAAAAACATGTTGAGCGGAAGAAAGAAGGAAACCCAGGGAGCAGGGGAGGAGGAATACTAGGACGACAGTAAAAAAAGAAAAGAAGAAGTGGAAGCCTAGGAAATATAGAAGAGCTACTGAAAAGGAAAAAAGGGAAATTAGAAGAAAAAAACGGAGAGGAGAGCGGAGAGATTTTTAAAAGAAGCAACAAGATAACGAGTCACCGAAAAAAAAGGGGGTAAAGAAAAGGAGAAAAGGGAGAGATTAAAAGAATGTTGCAAAAATATGTGGCAAGAAGTGAAGGAGATGAGGGGGGAAAAAGGAACAGGGAGAAAAATAAGAGAGGAGATGGAAAGATAAGGAGAGACTACAAGGTCAGATGGAAAGATGGAGAGAAGAAAGAAAAGAATTAATAGAGAACATGGAAGGTATGAAGAGGGGATAGAGGGACTGGGAGAGAAAGATGAGGAAAGGAAAAAGGGAGAAGAAGAAAAAAGGGAGCACGCAGGGAATGGAATACAAAAAGATAGGGGAAATGGAAAGGAAATGGGATATTAGAAAGGAAAGGAAAAAAGAGGAATATAGTAATAAAAGGCTTAGTAGTCAAGGAGGGGAAAAGAAGAGAGGGGGTGGAAAAAAAAAATTGTTAGAGGAGATAGAGGCGAGGGTGAAGATAATGAAAATAAGGAAGATAAGGGAGGATAGAGAAATGGGGAGGGAAATGGTGGTGGTAGAACTGGAGAAGGAAGAACAAAATGCAGGTGATGGAGAAGAAAAAGAAATTGAAACGTAGAAAAGAAAGGATAGACACGGATTTAACGTGGAAAGAAAGGGAGATAAGACAAAAGTTGGGAAAAATAGCAAGGAGAGAAGAGAAAAGAGGAGAAAGGACGCGGGTAAGTAATAGCAAGATAAGAATAGGAGAAAAATGGTGGAGATGGGACAAGGAGAAAGAAGTTTTGAAAGATGAGAAGGGAAATATAAAGAAAGTGGTAATGGGGGAAGAGGAGAGGAGAAAGGAAGATGGTCTGAAGTAGAGACAGATAGAGAGAGAAAAAGGATGGAAGGTAGTTTCTGGAACGTAGCGGGAATAGGGAACAAGGATACAGAGTTTTGGAAAGGATTAGAGGAATGGGACGTAATAGTGTTATCAGAAACATGGATGGAAGAAAAAGGATGGAAGAAGATGAGAAGATACCTACCGAAAGGATACGTATGGGGAATTCAAGGAGCAAGTAGAAAGAATAAGAGAGGAAGAGCGATAGGAGGCATGATTATGGGAATAAGAAAGGAGATTGCAGAGAAAGAAGAAAGATGGAGTTGAATAAGGAGGGCTTTGTGGTAGAAAGAGTAAAGATAGAGAAGGAAAAATGGAGAATAGGAGTATACGTAAGAGAGGGAATAGAGAAGGCATGCAGAGAGATGGAGAGGTGGACAGAGGAGCTCCGGCGGGGTCAAGAGGAGGGGGCGTGTTCCCCCCTCCCGTTGTCGTCGGCGGTCGTGCCCAAGGGCGCGCTGTCGGCGGTGGCGGGGGCGGGGGGACTCGCCACACGCCGGCGTCACTGGTTGACGCGGATGAGGGTGTCGGGGGGACATGGGTGCGCCTAGGCGTACCCTCTCCCCCCCCCACACCCTCCGAGAGGGTGGGGCCTCCCTGGCTGCGGGCGAACTCTGACCCCTAGGGGAAGGAGGGAGGCCGCAGTCGGGAAGACCTAGGGAGGGGGGGCCACGTATCCTTTGCGGGCGGCCTTGTCCTCCCGGGGGGTGCCTGGGCCCCTCTCAGGGACGGAGACGTGACGTGTGGGGCCCTCTCACCGGGAGCCGTAGGCACCAGTGGGAGGGCAACACCGTCCACGGAAGGGGTTCCTCTCCTTCTGAGAGGAGCCTCCTGATGAGGGCCCCTTCAGTGAGCCGCCGAACCGGACCGCCCTTTTGGGGGTCTGGGGGTTGCGACACTGGAGGGGCGAGGGGCGATGGCTCGAGCGGGAGTTCTCGAGCCATGGCTCCGCCCCTCAAACTTTTTGAGAGGGCGCGGCGTGGGGTCAATGTCGCCCTGCGCCGCAACCGCGAGGTACCCGTACAATGACGGGAGGAGGGTGTCGCCTTCCGCGGCACCCTCCAAGGAGGGATATGGCGGGGGGGCGGCCAGTCGGCATGGGATACCAGCATCCTGGCCGTCCCCTGTAATAACGCCCGTGAAGGACATCCTCTGGGGTTTTAGTGCGGTAGGTCCTGTCCCGGCTCTCCGGCTCGCCGATCCCGACTCTCCGGCCCGCTACGGCGGACGGCCAGGCGATGTGGGGCCGGCCAGACGGGGCAGGGAGTCCCACATACCCCCGCCTCTACCCGGAGGCGGACGGTACCATGAGGTTTCCCCAGAGACAACAAAAAAAAGGTGGACAGAGGAGAAGGAGGAGGAGGTTACACGATAATAGGAGGAGATTTTAATGCAAGGACAGGAAAGGAGGGGGGAAGAGTTAGAGGTGAGGAGAATACAGGAGAGGAGAGGATATGGGAAAAAAAAGAAAGTCGAAGACAATCTAATCAATGCAGAAGGAAGAAAATTACTGGAATTCATAGGAAAAAGAGGATGGAGCATAATAAATGGTAACTCAAGGGAGATGAAGAGGGGGAATGGACATTTACAAGAGGAAGAGAGAACACGGTAATAGATTATGAAATAGGAATGAGGATAGCGGAGAGAAGGTGAGAAGGTTAAGGATAAGAGACAAGGTGGACTCAGATCATCACACCAATAGAAGTGGAGATAGGAGGACAGGGAAGAGAAGAAGAAAGACAAGAGGAGGGAGGAGAGAAGTATGGAATAAGGAGGGTCGAAGGATATTTGGGGACAATTGGGGGAAATAGGAGAAATGGGAGGAAGAGAAGAAGAGATAGATGGTGAATGGGAAAGAATAGAGGAAAAGATGAAGAAAGTATTGAGAGCAACAGAGGAAGACTGGAGGAAAAGGAAGAAGGTGAAAGGGGGATGGTGGGATGGGGAATGTAAGAGAAGAAAGGAAGGGAAGAAGGGAGCTAAGGAGATGGAGGAGGAATGGAGAGGGGGGAGGAGGAAAAGAGGAGATTTAAGAGAAAAATTTTGCGAGAGGAAGAAAAGAAAGAGAACGAGAAATGAGAAAAAGAGGCAGCGGAGGTGTAAAAGAGAATCGGAGTATGGGAAATAGTTAAACAGAGAGAGAAGAGGAAGAATAAATGAAGAAAATTGAAATGAGAGAGTGGAGAAATATTTTATGAAGTATTAGAAGAAACAGAGGAGAGAAGGGTAATAAGAAGGAGAGAAGGGAGAATGAAACAGACAGAGGAGGAGGAGGAGAGGAAGAGGAAAAGTAGATGAGGTAAATGAGAGGGCAATAAAGCATAGCTGAAAGTAGGAAAAGCGACAGGAATAGTATGAGATACCGAATGAGGTATGGAAGTACGGAGAGGAATGGATACTGGGAATTCTGCAACAGATTGAAGAGGAGAAGGATGGCCAAAAAATGGAAGGATGGGAGTGATATTCCGATATGAAGAAGGGGAAGGAAAGAGGTTGGAAGATTACAGGGGAGTAACCCTGATGCCATCACTGTATAAGGTGTATATACGATGATATTAACAGAAAGATTGAGGAAGGAGGTTGAGGAAAAAGGGATAGTGCCAGAAAATCAGATTAGGTTTAGGAGAGGAATGGGAAGATATACAACAATAAATTGTTAGAAATGATCTAATTAATATCACTGTCAAGAAAAACGGAAGGATTACTCAATTTTTTGATACTTAAGGCCAGCTTTTGATTCAGTGGACAGGGAGAAATTAATAGAGGTGCAATTGAAGAGAGTGAATAAGAAGGATTCAGAAGAAAGGTAGAGGAGGTGATAAGGTGAGTCAACGTGCAAGATAATTTAGATAGGGTAGGAAGTTGGAGAGAAATTTTGTTGAGAAGACTTAAGGCATGGGTTTGCCCTTAATCTCAATACTAAATTGTAACATTCTAATAGCGAATTATAGAGGAATAAAATGGGGATGTGCGGAAGGTATGGAGTGATTATAGGAGAAAAAGGATATATACATTGTGGTAACTCGGATACATTGTGTGTGCTGGTAGATGTAGAAGAATACTGAGGAGTAGATATTAAGACTAGAAAATAATTATATACAAAATAAGATTAGAGTTGAACGCAAAGAGACTAGATAATGAGGTTTAGGAGAAAGGAGCGTTTAAGAAAAGGGAGTAGAGATTAAGGGAGAGAAAAATGGAGGAAGTGAAGGAGTTTACATACGGGATACAGACTCAGAGAATGAAGGACAAGAGGGGTCAGGTGAAAGAAAGGATAGGATAGCTGGGCAGCTATTCTGGTGCAAGTATGGGGAATAGGAAAGAGAAGGTTTGAAAAGATTGTGGGAAAGATTATGGATGTTTGTGATAAATTAGTGTGGACATGATGACTACGAGGTGAAATATGGGGGTGGAAAGGAGAAAGAGGGAAGTAAAGGATGGAGAAGATACTTAGATGTACGCTAGGGGTGAAAGGAGGACACCAGGATATATGGGAGGGAAGATTGAGATCGAGAACCCTTTTGAGACAGAGCAGCGAAGAGGGCTTGGAATTTTTGAGAACAGAATGGAGAAGGAGAGGATAACGAACTAGCGAGAAAATGTTGGGGGAATGAAATTATAGAAGGGGCGAAGGTAGGAAGGGTGGGATCGTACTGGGAAAAGGAAGTGGAGAGGTATTTTTGGGAAAAGAGGTAGAAGGATAGAGGAGGGGGGTGGGGAGATAAGGAGAGGAGAGGGATGGTTTTTGGGAGATAATATAGAGGGATCTAGGAGAGGCAGAGAGGGAGAGGGAAGAGAGAATAGAGGGTTCAGAATTTAACAATGGTACAAGGATGTTAGAGGAGGAAGTGCCAGAATCTTAAGAAAGATTGGGGAGAAAGTAGATGGAGAAGAGTAGCAAGAATTTAGATAGGAAATGATATATTAGAAAGCATGTATATTGGGAGAAGCAGAGAAGAGGAAATTCATTATATGTTACGAAAGAGGAAGCGTCCTGGGGATCATTTAATGTTATAGTGTGGAATTGAAGGGAGAGAGAACGATAGTTGTCAGAAGTGGTGAGGTAAATATTAGGCAGAAAATGGAGAGGGCGTAAAATGAATTAGGGAGATAGAGAATAGATAGGGTTATAATATAGAGGATGAGATGATTGTCTGGGGTGAGATTAAGTAGATAAGCTAATAATGACATTAGTGAGTGACGCGATGGGGAACAAAATGGAAGACAGAAAAAGAAAAGAAGCAAGATAACACGGAGTCCTCAAAAACGTAGTGTTTTTGTGCCTGATTGTTGGGCAAAGTAAGGAGACGGCCTGGCAACTGGCGCAACCAAAGTCAACCTTTAGGGCATTACGTTAAGTTATGAGATAATTGAATAAGCTTAGGTAAGAGTAGGAAGGTCGTTGTAGCGTGTTTTTTATTTTGTAAATATTATTTCGTTTGTATTGTAAAATTGGGTAAGGGAATGGAAACCCCAAGGAGATCAATAAATTTTACTACTATAACACTCTATAAACTTAATCAAGAAAATTTTGCATTTGTGACTCTTCGAACTATCTTTGGTTCATATTCATAGTGCATTCGTTCTGTAACCTTTGTCTCATCAATATTCAAGATTTTCAAAAGGTATATTAAACGATGATAAGCTCAAATCATCTAAATAATTTCAAAATTTTGGAATTAATTAACTAAACTTTATGTATACGTTATATGGCAAGTCAGCTATTTTTAATAGAAACTAATTGTATATAATAAATTTTGTGATTAATTTTTTGGCAGTTATGTTGTTCTCGGTTTTGGAACATTTTACACCGTATGGTTTCCAATATTTGTAATACCTTATTAATAGGCTGAATCGAGAGGCGAGGCAATTTTCTTTCCAAAAACAGGAACAGAATCTTCTTACGGTAATATTAGAAAGGCCACATACTGTCATTTATTTATATGTCAATCAATTTTTCGTTATATACATATTTTTTGTTGGTATAGTTTCCAGAAAACTTTTATATAGGTTCATTCCACGACTTGCTAGCACATTTCCCTATAACTGGTTACAAGAATCTGTTACAAAGCAACAGGTTTTGCTTCTTCAAATTACGAATTCTAAAAGAGCTGATAAGCCAATAAGATAAAGAAATAAACCGTTTAAGAAGAAATGTAAAGACGGGCTGGGCAATATTGATGTTTCTACCATTTTTGCTTCAGCAGGTATATTTTAATTAATATTATTAAAACCCTTGTTTTTCCTTTTTTTTTTTTTTTTTGTTTAAAAAATTGATTTTTTCTTGGCATATATTACGATAAATTAATTTAAAAATAATGTAAACACGAGTCCTATTAATGATTTATGTAGATAATAAATAAAAATTACTTTTTTTTGACTTTATTGGATCGATTTATTTATTGAATTGATATTGCGTAAAAGTAGAATTATTCTATTTGAAAACTTAAATCTTTTCTTTTAACATTAAACTATCGACATATATTTATACTCTCTTAATTGTCTAGTTTTGGTATTTAAAATTGTAAAATATAATTGTCATTGTTACTCAAATATTCGGATACTTTTTGAACGAGGCCAGAAAAGTTAATGATGGCGAAAATATATCGAACATAAATACTGAATATGAAAAAATATGAAACAAATCGGACTTCATGATAGAACTACTGCAAAAATTTTTACGTCATCTTGATATTGAATCTTTCTGTTATAGAAGTGGATTTACTTGTCTCCTTATACCCCAGACCCGAAGGAATTTTTCTGGATCAAAAAAATTGTTTCATTCGGAAAAGTCGGCCAGGTTTTAGCACCTTTGAAAATCCAAGCATTGGCACATCGAAAAAATCAAAATGATTTAAATTGAAAGAAAAAACAGAATATTGATCAACAAGAAACGGAAATGACACGACACATACACAAAAAGACATAGAAATCAAAATCAAGTTTTTAAACGATAAAGTATGATGTTTTTATTTCCATTGACAAGGTTAACAAATAAAATAATGAAGATCAAACTCAAAAGGTAAAAAGATTAAATTTCTTTCTGGGTAATGACTCTTAAATATATATATATATATCCTAAAAAAATCATAAAAATGAAAAGGGTCAGGCCATGTTCAAAGAAGGTACGACCAAAAATTTAAACGATCTAATAATAAATTATCACGAAAAGTAACTGATAATGTTATTCAAGGTGCCAGTTCAAAGTGAACATACGTAAAGTGTATATTATCTAAATTTAGTAATAATATATTACCATGAAAGTAACTGTGATATTTTATTCAAGGTGCAAGTTCACATTGAATATACATACATATAAGTAAAACTGATTACAATTTGATTCTAGAAAATACGTGCGATATGTTATTCTTAGTGCACAAAATATAATAGGTCGTTTATAGAGATTTGATTTGAAATTCATACTAGCCCGTACAATGAAAAATAATTGCTCGTAATTCCAGAGTAACCAATTTGTTAATGACTCAGAAAAAATAACATGGCGGCCTGCCTCTCAAAAAAACTATGATGTTTCTCGATGTCCATTTAGAAATAAAGGTCAAAGCTCTTACAGAATAATTACTACAACATTGAATACGAAAAGTATTACATTAGAAGAAGATTAGATTAGAATAAAGGATTCAACGTATTTTTAAAAAGCTCTGAACACACAACACAAGTGAATATCAAAACTATATACAAATAACCTTTTCTTCTGTGTTTCTGAAGAAAATTGTAAGTCCATGAAACCTCGCTCTTTGAGAACCATGTCACTTACTTTTCAGAGTCAAATTGATATTTTTTTTTTGTATATTTTAATGATATTTATTTCTCACTTGTATCTTGAATAATTAATATGTAATTTTTTATTGTATATTACGACAAATAATCAGTAAACTTTTTAAGCGTATAGCTTTATTGTAGTTGACCTGAGAACTGTACATTTATAAATTTTACTTAATATACACCCGTTTCGAGCAACAAGGCAAAGTTTTCTGATCAATAACTTACTCCCTGAAAATACATCATAGTTTTTTGAGAGCAGGCCGCCATGTTATTTTTCTGAGTCATTAACAAATTGGTACTCTGGAATTACGAGCAATTATTTTTCATTGTACGGGCTAGTATAAATTTCAAATCAAATCTCTATAAACGACTATTATATTTTGTGCACTAAGAATAACATATCGCACTTATTTTCTAGAATCAAATTGTAATCAGTTTTACTTATATGTATGTATATTCAATGTGAACTTGCACCTTGAATAAAATATCACAGTTACTTTTCATGGTAATATATTATTACTAAATTTAGATAATATACACTTTACGTATGTTCACTTTGAACTGGCACCTTGAATAACATATCAGTTACTTTTCGTGATAATTTATTATTAGATCGTTTAAATTTTGAGTACCTTCTTTGAACATGGCCTGACCTTTTCATTTTTATGATTTTTTTAGGATATCACTTTACTTTTTAAGTACAGATATATAGAGCAGCTTTTCTAGTAATGCCAAGTATCCACAACTTAATTGTAGTTTTCGATGCTTATCACATAAATTTGTAAATAGTAACAATTATGCAATACAGTTCAAAACTAGATGAAATATATGGTATATAGTACATATATGAAAATATAGAATTATATTATAGTATACATATATTCCATAGATTTTATTTAGATCATATATGTAATGTTTGTATAATTGTAATAACTTTTAACGATACATTGCACATTTATTTCAATTGCAACAGAATGAATTTATATTCTTGTATGAATATTGAAAATAAAGAATGAGCCCCTCCATCGCCCATTCTCGTGAGAACGCAACCATATATTTTTCTTCGTCTCTCCGATTTTAACACGACATACATATTTCTGTCTGATAATTTTTTTCTTGATGATACTTTTTGAAATGTCATGAAGCCTAGGTCAAATTAGAAACTTATTGCACTCGTTTTAATGCAGCGCTTACAGCAGCTTTTATAAAGCGCCAGAGCAGAGCCGATATTTTATTTTGGCGCTTACGGCAACTTTTATACAGCGCTAGAACAGTTGATGTTTTAATGTAGCGTTTACGGCAGCCTTTATACAGCGCCATTATTTAATCTGTTCTAAGAACAATATGTATGCCCTTGTGCTCCTTTGGGCCATTTTTTCTTGAACACTTCCATATATTAGAGTAATACCATTCCGATTTGTGTCAGCTCTCAACATACACGTGTAGTGACCACGATTCATTTCTTCACCTTCGTGAATATAGCGCTTATTAGCTTGTACTTTTTTTATTAATCGTGATATTACTCGTCGGCACGGCGGTATCCGATTGTTGATAATTTTTTTTAGAAGCACCGTTTACAAAAGTATATAAATTGAGCTGTATTACTACGACGGAATAAAGTTGATTCGATTACGGTTTTCTTTTTCAACACGGTGCCCTTACATTCGTTACAATTGCCGTTTATCGTGTCCCATTTAGAAAATTCTACATTAATCAAACTTTGTGTAGATGACCAACCTTTTTCCTTTTTAATGGTCAAATGTATAGGTAATATTAACAACTACTGCTTTCCAGCTTAGTTACATTGTAATTACATTTGACATTCGAGCAACATATTTACGTGCTTTAATTCGAGTTTTAATACATCATTGATGTCGGAATACGTCGACATTAGAGCCGTAAAAAATTCCGAAACATTTTGTTTTTTTCGTTCGTTCGAGCGTTTTCCGACAGATCTTTCTAACCCGCTTGAATGTTGCAATATTTACGTCACCATACGCCAGATAGCATCAATCAATGCATTCTTGCTTTATTTTCATTATTTGTTGCCCTAATACGTACGCAAAAACCACATTGTAATATTACATTAGCGTAACAACCGAAACAGCAATCGTTATGGAAGCCATAATTTTCCCACGTAATTATAACTTCTTTCTGGTTCCCTCACAATCATATTTGCAATCATCACTGATATTAGGGATATCCCATCGACGATCGAAAACATTTCATTTCACAACCTTTTTCCTCGACGGATTGATTTTGTGTCAGTTTCAGATTTAAATATAGATCCAGTCGATTAAAATTCTACAATGGCTCTCGAGTTTCTGATGCTAATTGAAATTTTTCAAATGTGGGCCTTCCATTTACTTACTCGTAAACACCACATAGCTGACATCATAAATACATCGTTTAAAAAATCCTAAATTGCATTTTTTACTGTAATTCCTCGTTTATAAATATTCGCATTCTTTTAATTCTCAAAGTTTTAAAGACATGTCTGACAATTCGTATATTTTGGGTAATTCATGAACTAACGGTATTTGAAACCTTCCCTAGGGAAATTGTCAAGCCTCGATATTGAATGCTGCAAATAAAACCCGTTGGGACCAAATTTTTTGGGAGAAATGAATTATTTTCTTTAAACCATTGTAAAGCCTTATACATTTTTTTAAATCTACCAAATTTTCCAACCACTTTATTTCTTGGTATACCTCGAACGAGAATGTGCAACTCGGATCAAATTTTAGGATCCCCGAGGACATACCTTATCCAATGTTTCTTGTAAAGGCGGGGGCAAATGAATGTTCTACCTTTTCTAACCAGAGTTCGATTATATAAGTTTTTTATTTAAATTTGTGCTTATTATCAATTTATTTTTTTTTTAAGTCAAATTACCA
>NW_028190616.1:0-70000 GCF_048542155.1 Nylanderia fulva | reverse complement strand
GGTTGAATAAGTATGCGATATCGGTTAAATAATATTGAATAGTATTGGATAAAATATTGAATAGATCGACGATTGTAACGCAGACGTATGCAGATGCAAATCGTAGATTGAAATAATATCGGAAACGCAGAGTAATATGTGGCTTATGTCTATGCTCAAAATTCAGAGTTCGAAAAGTAATGTAAGATTGAGTTAATATTGAATAATTAAATATAATGATTAAATATAATGAGTGCCCGTCGCGCTTTACTATTTAGGGATATGTGAACTGGCTTAAATACTCACAAGGTTAGACAATGTCTAATGTGCCTTGCTATGGTACACTTCGCTACTGTGTTCTTCCCTCTGAGTCTGAAGATCTGAGGAGCCTCGGTACCTCGGTCCGAAATGGCGGCTATGCCTCACCAAAATGGCGGCTATGTCTTCAGGACCCCGTAGTATTTGCTGGTTGAGTGCTGGATTGTTGTTGACTGGAACCACTGCGACGAAATCACTGCCGTTCCGTGCCGGGCGCAGGGTTTATATACCGTAAAATGTGGCTCGCTCCTCCCATCGGGCGATGCGGCTTAGCCAATGGCAAGAGAGATATGCCGGGGAAGTACCGGAGACAATCTGTTCCTGGTAGAGATTGCGACGGTTAAGTCCCGGAGAGATGGCTTCTTAGTAGCGATAGCGGCGTTCCTTTGATGACTCATCGCCGGGCGCTCCGACTTTCCTTATCGTATTCTTAGTAGCGATAGCGGTGCTTCTTTGGTGACTCATCGCTATGCGGCTTGCAACGGGCCTTGCAGGTTGCAACGTGTTTCAGCGTTGCATCATGCATTGCATCATGCTTCTGGAATGTAACGGTCTTCAACCGCCTTTCTAGAACCTTCTAGAATCTTTTAGATGTTTCTTGAGAGTAAAAGCCGAGTTCACGTAATAATGTTTCATACCTAATTATCTCATCATTATAGTATACTACTTTATAAGCGATATTTAGGTATTATCCCTTAGAATTTGCGATTTGAAAAAATGCATTGGACAGTTAAAACTTATCAATTTACATTTACATTGCATAACTATTTGTAAATTGATAGAGTTTATGTCAGGAATGAATTTTTAAACTGTCCCTGACTGAGTTTAATACTCAGGTTGCACATCTACATTGCATAGCTATAATACTTTCGATTGTATGACGAATGTAATGTTATTACGCATATTGCATATGATTTGTGTCTCCTAATTTGTAAATGAGAATTTTAAGGTTAATAATATATTTGCCATAGGCGTGCTTATTGGCTGGTAATGTTAGTCTTCATATTTGTCGTTAGTCGGTAAGGTAGTTTCCTACTTAATCATCTGTAGTTGGTAAGTCAAGTTCCTGTTTTATCATTGGTCGGTAATGTCAATTTTTATAACGTCGTCGGTCGGTAAGGTAGCTTTCTACCTTATCATTAGTGGGCAAGTTTTATCTGTAGTTGATAGAACAAGTCTCTGTTTTACCATTAGTTGATCTTATCTTGGGTAGGTAAGTTAGTAGTTCCGTCTTTAACGTCGGTGATCGGTATTGAGGGATTCGTTTGTGTTATATGTTGGTCAGTAAAGCATCGCCTAAGGACTAGATCTACATGTTCGTGGCTGTATGAAGTGTGTAAAACACTCAGGGGTTGGAGCGTACGACGGGTATAGTATAATTAGGGGTTATGGACATACAATGTGTACGGTGCCTAGGGGTTCGCAAGTATAAATGGTGTAGCGTATACAGGGGCATTAGTAGCATGCAATGTGTAAGGTGTTTCAGGGGTTAGAACATACATTCGTTGTCTGATTTAGGCGCGCTTATTCTCTAACTTTTATGTTTCCTAACGAATGATCCGGAGCAAAGCACCCTTGTTAATTATGCTTTTTATGATAAAAATATTATTTAAAAGTGGGTTGCTACTCCCGTTGTCATTTGTGAGAAGACATGTTTTAACTCATAAGTAATTATATGTGAGATTAAATTGTTTATACCGGTCTTTCATGTAGGTTAGAGATTGTCATAATTAATATGTTAAAGGATAAATTTTTGAAAAAGATTGAAATTTTGAAATTTGTCTGGACGTTACATCTCCCCTCCTATTTGAGAATAAAACCCGACGTTGATCTAGGGTTTTGTTCTAGGTTATATAGATGCTGGTGTAAGTTTATTACATAAAAACATTTTTTTATTTTAAATCTTTTATTCTATTAAATATTTTAATTATAATTTATAGCTAATCCCATAAATTTTTTATATAAATTTATTAATTAAATTTAACTAATTTTTATTAATTTAATTAGTTTTAAATTATTTATATATAAATTAAATTTATATAAAAAAAAACTAGATATCATAAAAATTGACTAAAATATCTTCTCCAAATAAATATTAAGAATAATTTTTATACATTAACTCTCATATTATTTCATTTAACTCATTTTATTTCGAGAAATTTAAATTATGCAATAAACAACAAAATTTAATAATCCCTGATACAAAAGGTACAATTAATAAAATTTACTTTTATCTAATTAATTAATTTAATTTAAATTTTCATTTACATTATTATATATATAATTCATTTAATTCTTTTTTTTTACATACTTCAACAATTAAAAAAATAAACTCCACCTAATCTTTACTATAATTTTATTTAATTAAAATAATATACTTAAATTATATTAAATTTCTCATAATTATCAAATTTAATTCTTCTTTTAAAATTTTAATAGAATTCATTAAATCATTATTAATCTCCTCAATGTAAATGAAATATTTTAAATAAACTAAAATTTTTTTTATTTATTCTAAATACATTTTCCAATATATTTACTTTGTTACGACTTTTCTTACAAACTATATTTAATAAGAATGACGGGCAATTTGTACATAATTTATATAAAATTCAACCTATAAATTTTTATAAATTTACATCTAAATCCTACTTAAATAATAAATTAAATATTATTTACAAAAAAATATTTTTTAATATAACTCATTTAAATCTTAATAATTCTACATTTTGATTTGACTTCAATTTATATTAAATTTAATAAATTTATAATTAAAATCTCTTAATTCAACTATCAACAACAATATATAAAATATTTATATTAAGTTAATCTACTTGTGGGCTATCAAATTAATCAACAAGTTCCTCTAATTAAATAAATCACCGCCAAATTTTTTATTTTTAATGATTCACATTTAATATTTAATTAATTTATATCCATTCATTTAAATAATAGGGTATCTAATCCTATTTTCTTTTTAAACTTAACTAAAAATAAATTTTCAAAATAATCTTTCTTACTAATTAAAATTATTACATTTCACTATATATAAAAATTATTAAAAAAAATACTTTAAATTTTTCTTTCATATTCTTTAAATTATTAAAACTATTATTTTTATCATCAGTATAACCGCAATTGCTAGCACCTAAATTTATTAATAATTCAAATAAAATTATCTATCATAATTTCCATTAAAATAATTATTTTAAATATTAATAAAATTATTAAAAATTATTTAAATTTTTTAATAAATATTCTTTTATAAAAATTTATTTATATTCAAATTTTATAATAAATCTACAGAAAAAAATTATTTCTATCATTAACTAATTTTTCATAAAAATTAATTAATGAAAGGCTCGTATAATTTAACAAAATTAAACAAATCATATATAGTAGGCCAACTGAACGAGCAAATAAATAAGGTGTAAAAATTTTTTTATTAATAGTTAAATAATTAAATTAACATTCCGTTACAGAATCGATATAAATTGTAAACGTTTCGACTGCACTACAGTCTTTATCAATACATAAAAGTTAAATATTAAAATACAAAGTTAAATGTTAAAAATACAAAGTTAGTTAAATATTAAAATATAAAATTGAAACTATTCTTCGCTGTTGACCAATAGATATGCAAGGCGATTGGTCTGAGATGCCAAGTTATGCGACATTTGAGCATGCTACGGATATAATACGCGAATTAAATCAATGTCAGAGAAAATTAAAAAATCTTTCAACTTACATTATCGTTTTAACAAGTCCTTTTCCCCGATATTTCAAGTGTGTGTTGCAAAGTCTGAATACCAAATGTCAAAATAGAGAGCGTGATGTATTTATTTATTACCAATGTTTTTTCTAAATTATGATTCAGCAAATTTTTTAAGTATGTCAAAATAACTACTGTCTAACAATTCGGTGTCTGTATTTAAATTAATTCCATTTTTCTGTTCTTTAATGTGGATCATTTCAGATATTAGTCTTTTATGGTAGTTCTTTTCGTGATCCATAATTTTAATGTTGTCCCAGTCAAATGTATGTTGTTCGTTTAGAATGTGTTCTGTGACAACCGAATGTCTAGCAGAGTCTAATTTAATATTATTTTTATGTTCTTTAAGTCTCGTTCCTAACTGTCTTTTTGTCTGTCCGACATATGTGGCGTCACAATCATTTTATGTATTGATAAAGACTGTAGTGCAGTCGAAACGTTTACAATTTATATCGATTCTGTAACGGAATGTTAATTTAATTATTTAACTATTAATAAAAAAATTTTTACATCTTATTTATTTGCTCGTTCAGTTGGCCTACTATATATGATTTGTTTAATTTTTCATATTTATTTAACTCATTTATTTTTTAATCAATATGTAATTTTTTTAATTATTAAATTTAATAAATACTTAATTTATATATTGACTAAAATAAAAATACTAAAATTCCTACCTCATTAACTAATTTTTCATATTTATTTAACTCATTTATTTTTTAATCAATATGTAATTTTTTTAATTATTAAATTTAATAAATACTTAATTTATATATTGACTAAAATAAAAATATATATATATTTATATAAATAAATATTTAATTATTAATAAATATTTTATATAATATTATAATAATGTTTATTAAATAAATAATTTATTTAAATATATTAATAATTAATACTCTATTTCTCTATATATAAATATTTTATTATTATTATAAATAATTAATTATTAATTAAATGAATAATTTATAATAAATTTATAATAATTAATAATTATTTAATAATTAATAAAATATTTATATATATATATAAAATAAATATAAATTTTATTAATTATTAAATATTTATTAATAAATAAATCTAAAGATAAATAAATTTTTATTAAATTTTAAAAAATTCACATAAAATATTTAATGATTCTTATTTTTTCTTTTTTATTAAATTTTATTTTATTTACATCTATCTTTAATTTAATTTAATAAATACAAAATTTTAATAATTACCTTTTTTTTTATTCATATATTATTCATATTTATTCCGATTATCTTAAAATAAAAATTATTTTAAGATAATTATTTTATTTTATCAAATAACTATCATATATAAATAAATTAATGATATGCCTGAAAAAGGGTTATTTTGATAGAATAAATCATACATTTTAATTTACAAATATGTTTTCATTACCTTTGAAAATAAGTAAGCTAATTTAAGCTTTTAGGTTCATACCCTAAACATAGGAATTTTCAACCACTTTTTCTCTTATTTATCTCTTTTTAATAAATTATAATTTCTTTTTATATTTAATAGAATTAAACTATCTCAAAAAATTTCAAAAATTCCCATGCATTCTTTTACATTAAAATATAACTAATTTTCATAAATATTAATTAAAAATTATTATTTATTCTTTTTATTAATTAAGATATTTTTTTATTTAATGATTTAATTATTCATTTTTTAAAAATATTAATTTAATCACATTATATAATTTATTTATTAAATATTTTATTATATTTAATTTAATTTCTTTAACAATAATTTCCTTATTTACTCATGATCTATTAATTATTTGATTTATTATAGAAATTAATAATTTTTTATTTATTTGTTATATAAGAATAAAATTAAAAAATAAAAAAATAATTTTTTTATTTTATATTATTCAAGTTCTAGCATCACTTCTTCTTATTTTTCCTTTAATTATAAATAATTTTTTTTTAATTAACAATCATAATATTTCAATTTTAAATTTTTATTTATCTATAATTTTAAAACTTGGTATTCCTCCTTTTCATTTGTGAATAATTTACTTATCATCTTTTATACCTTGAAAAATTTTATTTATTTTTTTAACAATCCAAAAAATCATCCCATTTTATATATTTTCCTTAATTAAAATTAATACTTGAATTCTAATTTTATTAATTATCCTATCTTCATATATTCCTATTTTTAAAATATTCAATACTTTAAATTTTAAAATCCTTTTAACTTACTCATCTATTAATCAATCAAGATGAATATTGATATTAATTTTTTTTAAAAATATATTTTGATTAATATATATACTTATTTATAGAATTATTTTATTAATAATTTCTTCCTATTTAAATTATTTTAAATTTTCATTTAATTTTAACATTAATTTTATTAATAAATTAAATTTTAATTTTTTATCAATTTTTCTAATATTTAATTTAGCTAGAATTCCCCCTCTTTCTTTCTTTTTAATAAAATGATTTTCAATTTACCTTTTTTTATTCAATTCAAAAATATTTTTTATTTTTATTCTATTAATGATTAATTCTTTTATCCTCATTTATATTTATGTAAACTTATTATCTTTAATAATATTTTTCTATATAAATAAAATCAAACTTAATATAATAAAAAATAATTTCATGAATAAAAATACTTACTTAATTTTATTTTTTAGATTATTTTCTTCTTTATATTTTATTATTTTATAACACCAAGATTTTAAGTTAATTCTTAAAACTTTAAACCTTCAAAGTTTATAATATAATTTTTACTATTATAAATCTTAATATTTTAATTAAATTTTAATTAACTTCTTTAAATTTGCAATTTAATATTTTTATAAACTATAAAATATTATCTTAATTAATTTTTTAAAAATTTATAACTTAATGCTTTTATAAGTAATAAAATATTATTTATTATTCTTCTTTTTTAAAAGAACAATAAGAATAAAAACTAAAATAATAATTATAAATAATAAAAGAGTTACATAATAATAAAAAATATAATATCTATAATATAAGCCATGTATATAATTAAAATAGTGATAGTAATAACTTAAGAAATAATGATAATTATGATAATAAAAATAACAATAATATTCATAATTATTATAATAATAATATTTATTATAAAGAAAAAAATAATATCTATAATAATACTTGTAAAAATTATAAATTTTATAAAAATTATGTATATTACACAAATTATAATAGTATCATGTTATATATAATGATACAAAAAACAGTACAAATAATAATGCCAGCAACGCTCATAAAAAAAATATTAAAATTAATATAAAAATAAACATTAATATTAGAAAATTTTTTATTTTCTTAAATAAATTTACAATTTATTACTTAAATCAGACATAATATTTTTATATATAAATTATCTATTTATTAATTCAAATCTTATTTATGAATAAATGATTATATTCAACTAACCATAAAGATATTGGAATTTTATATTTTTTATTCGCTATTTGAGCAGGAATAATTGGAACTTCTATAAGAATAATTATTCGATTAGAATTAGGATCACCGAATCCTCTAATTAATAATGATCAAATTTATAACTCAATAGTTACTAGACATGCTTTTATTATAATCTTTTTTATAGTTATACCATTTATAATTGGTGGATTTGGAAATTTTTTAGTGCCTTTAATATTAGGTTCGCCAGATATAGCTTATCCTCGAATAAATAACATAAGATTTTGATTATTACCACCCTCAATTTCCTTACTTTTATTAAGAAATTTTATTAATGATGGTGTAGGAACAGGTTGAACGGTATACCCCCCATTAGCATCTAATATTTTTCATAATGGACCATCAGTTGATTTAGCTATTTTTTCATTACATATTGCTGGAATATCCTCAATTTTAGGTGCAATCAATTTTATTTCAACAATTTTAAATATACATCACAAAAATTTTTCAATTGATAAAATTCCTCTTCTTGTTTGATCAATTTTTATTACAGCTATTCTTCTTCTTTTATCCCTCCCAGTTTTAGCAGGAGCAATTACTATATTATTAACTGATCGAAATCTTAATACTTCTTTCTTTGATCCCTCAGGAGGAGGGGATCCAATTCTTTACCAACACTTATTTTGATTTTTTGGTCATCCAGAAGTTTATATTTTAATTTTACCAGGATTTGGTTTAATCTCCCATATTATTATAAATGAAAGAGGAAAAAAAGAAACTTTTGGATCTTTAGGAATAATTTATGCATTAATAGCTATTGGATTTTTAGGATTTGTTGTATGAGCTCATCATATATTTACTATTGGATTAGATGTAGATACACGAGCTTACTTCACTTCAGCCACTATGATTATTGCTATTCCTACTGGAATTAAAATTTTTAGTTGAATTACTACTCTTCATGGAACTAAAATCAATAATAATTCTTCTCTCTGATGGGCTATAGGATTTATTTTTTTATTCACTATAGGGGGTTTAACTGGAGTAATATTATCTAATTCATCAATTGATATTATTCTTCATGATACATATTATGTTGTAGCACATTTTCATTATGTTTTATCTATAGGAGCTGTATTTGCAATCATTGCAAGATTCATCCATTGATATCCATTAATAACTGGATTTTCTTTAAACAATTATTATTTAAATATTCAATTTATTTGTATATTTATTGGCGTAAACTTAACTTTTTTCCCACAACATTTTTTAGGATTAAGAGGAATACCCCGACGTTACTCAGACTACCCAGATAATTTTTTATCATGAAATATTCTATCATCTATTGGATCATTAATTTCAATTATTAGATTAATTTTTTTAATTTATTTAATCTGAGAGTCTTTATCATCTAAGCGATTAATTTTAAACATATTTTTCTTAAATTCATCCTTAGAATGATTAAGACCATACCCTCCTATTAATCACAGTTATAATGAAATTCCTTCAATTTAAAATTTTATTTCTCTATAAAATTTAAATTAATAATTTATTTTAATATGGCAGATTTAGTGCATTGGATTTAAACCCCAAATAAAAAGATTTTATTCTCTTTTATTAAAAATTAATACATGAATATTATCTCTCCAAAACTCAAATTCTCCAATTTATGATATAATAATTTTTTTTCATGATTTTACTATAATAATTTTAACTTTTATTACTTTAATAATTTTTTTTATTATATTCTCTATAATTAATAATAAATTTATCAATCGTTTTCTCCTTCAAGGCCATTTAATTGAACTAATTTGAACAATTACTCCTATGATTATTTTAATTTTTATTGCCATTCCTTCTATTAAAATTCTTTACCTTACTGATGAAATATTTAATAATAAATTAACTATTAAATCTCTAGGACATCAATGATACTGAAGATATGAATATTCTGATTTTTTAAATATTGAATTTGATTCTTTCATAATTCCTTCAAATCAATTAAAATTAAATGAATTTCGATTACTCGACACAGATAATCGATGTATTTTACCTTTTAATTATCCTATTCGTATTCTTACAACTTCAATAGACGTAATTCATTCTTGAACAGTACCTTCATTAGGAATTAAAATAGATTCTACACCTGGTCGTCTCAATCAATCCTTATTATTTATATACCGTCCTGGTTTATTTTTTGGCCAATGTTCAGAAATTTGTGGTATAAATCATAGATTTATACCTATTGTTATCGAATCAACTAATTTTTTAAATTTCAAATCTTGACTAAAATCATTTATATAAAATAAATTAAACTTAAATTAATATTTTTAAATTTTTATTTCATTAAATGACTGAATTACATAAGTATTGATCTTTTAAATCAAATATAATAGATCTCTAATCTATTTTTAATGACAAATAAAGAATTAGTTTATTAATTAAAACATTAAATTGTCAATTTAAAAATATTTTAAAGTTACATATTCAATTCAATTCAATACTTTATTTGCCCCCTCAGGGATTAAAGGCGCTTTTGAGGAGCGTACCCAAACCTTACAAAATTCTTACAATCTTCACTTATAGACTACTCTTACATTCTACTCTTACATCTATCTTACAATTATCTTATCTCTAACTTAATCTACCTATTTACTAATTAAGAGAGAGAAAGAGCTGTCCCTAACCTATTTCTCGCTTCGCCTCGGCTTCCAGTTCCCCATACATTCCCCAACACCTCATTCATACTTTCACACATTCTCCTCATACCTCCTTCCTCCTCTTCCCCTTCCACCCTCCCCTCCATCCTCTTTTTCTCTAATTCCCTCATCCATCCTTCTCCCTCTCCTCCTTCTTGCAGTATTTCCCTCATCTTTTCCCACCAGTTTCCCTTATTCCCCTCTCCCCCACATTCTCCTATTACATGTTCCCAAGTTTCGTCTTCCATCCCACATAGTCTGCATCTTCTTTTCCCCTCCTCTTCCCAGTATCTCGCCCCCCTCATTTCATTGTTCATTCTATACCTCACTATCCTTCTCCATCTGCTTTCCCCCCATCCCTTTCTCAAGTATTCCGGTAAACCCTCCTCCTTCCATTCTCCATACCATCTATTGTATCTCGACTCTCTTATCTTCTCCCATCTTTCCTCCTTTTGCCTTTCTCTGTCCTTCTGCTCCCATCCCTCATATACTTCCTCCCCCCTTTCTCTTTTTTCCTCCATCTCCCTCTCTTCTATCCCCCTTCCTTCAAAAAATTTTGCCCTCTCCTCCTCCCACACCGTTTTCTTCTTTCCTTCCTTTACCCTCTCCTTCATCTCCTCATAGCATTTCCTCGCTAAACTTCCTCCCATTCCTTCCTCTAATTTTTTCTCATACCCTATCGCTCTTCTTCCTGCTCTTATCCTGAATTTATCCTTTCCTATCTCTTCTCTTACCATATACCCCGGCGTACACCAATCTACTCCTAGCGTCCACCTAATCCATCTTTCCTGCATTGCCTCTACTTCTCTCCTCTCCTTCCACCCCCATATTTCCGCCCCATACTCCATCACCGTTCCCACCAACCTTTCCATTAACCATACTCTTTTCATCCAGTCTCCTGCAAATTTTCTCTTTCCCATACCCCATACTTGTCTCATCACCGCTCCTGCTTTCCTCACTCTGTCCCTCACCTGCGCCTCCTGTCCTCCATTCCTTTGTAACTTATATCCTAGATACTTGAACTCTTTCACTTCCTCTAATTTTTTCCCTTTCCATCTCCACTCCATTTTCCTCATTCTTCCTCCTCCCTTTCTAAACCTCATTATTTTGTCTTATCCACATTTACCTCTAGCCTTTTTTTATCCATGTAATTTTCCATTTTCCCCAACATATGTATCATCCCCTCCTCCTCCTCCGCCAACAACACCATGTCATCAGCATATGCCAAGCAGTGCACTTTTTCCCCTCCCAACTTTACTCCTCCCCAGCCTCCTTTTTTCAGCACTTCCTCTATATCCGCTATCAACAAATTGAACAAGTGTGGGCTCATTGGACAACCTTGCCTCACACCCCTTGCCGTCCAGAAGTTTTCTCCTTCCTCCTTCCCCGCTCTTACTTTACTCCTCGTTTCCTTGTATACCTCTTCTATCCTACTACTTAACCCTTCTCTTACCCCCCTCCTCCTCATCGCCTCCATTAACACCTCCCTATCCACTGAGTCAAACGCCGCCTTCAGATCTATGAAGGCCGCTACTACCTTACCTCCCTTCTTCTTCACTTTTTTATTGATCAGGTAGTTTAGCACATATATACTGTCAATCACCCCCCATTCCCTTCCTAAAGCCTGTTTGACTCTCCGGCAACATATTCCCCCTCTCTATTTCCTCCTTTAACCTTTCTGTTAGAACCCCCACATACACCTTATATAACGTTGGCATCAAAGTCACCCCTCTGTAGTTTTCCACCCTATTCCCCGTTCCCTTTTTTAACAGTGGTACTATTATCCCCTCTTTCCACCTCTCCGGCCATCCTTCCCCTCTCCAGACTCTGTTGCACATTTCCCATACCCACTCCTCTACCCTCTCTCCTCCATATTTCCATACCTCACTCGGTATCCCATCCTCCCCCGCTGCTTTTCCTTTCTTCAATTTTCCCAATATCCTCTTTACTTCCCCCCTGCTTATCTCCTGCTCCTCATCCCTCTCCCTTTTCTCTTTTCCTCCTCTTACAACTTTAACCTCTACCCCTCCCAATAAGTCCATGAAATATTCCTTCCACTCTTCCGCTTTTATCTCCTCATTCACTCCTTCTCTCTCTTCTTCCTTTCCCTGTTTATAATTTTCCATACCTCTCCTTCCGTTCTTGCCTCTATCGCTTCCTTGTACCATCTTATCCTCTCCTCCTCCCTTTTTCCTTTACACATTAGCTTATATTCTGCCCTTTCTTTTCTGTATCCTTCTCCTCCTCCTCCTTTCTTCCTCCATTCCCTTAGCTTTCTCCTCACTTCTTTCCTCTTCTCCTCACATTCCTCATCCCACCACCCTTTCTTTTTTCCTTCTCCACTCTCTTTTTCTCCTTCTCTCAATTCCTCTTCTATCCTTCCTATTTTTTCCTCTAGCTCCTCTTCTATTCCCTCTTTCCACCCCTCTCCCCACTCTATTTCCTCTCTTATTCTTTCTCCTCCCCTCTTCGTCCATCTCCCCTTTTTTCTTATTCCTTTTCCTTCCTTCCTTTTCCCCTTTTCAGCACCTCCTCTTCTTTCTAACGTTACAATCAAAGGGTGATGGTCCGACTCTATGTTATCTCCCACCTCCATTCTCTTTATCTTTTCCTTTACTCTATCCTCTCCCACCACATAGTCTATCACCGATTCCCCTCTTCCTCCTGTATATGTGTACTCCCCCTCCCTATCCCCTCTAATCCCTCCGTTAAAAATTCCCCATCCCACTTCTTCTAGCTCTTTTATCAACTTCCTCCCATCCTCATTTACCTTCTTGTCCTTCGATCTTCTTTCCTCTTCCTCCTCTCCTCCTATCACTCCCCCCCTTCTACCTGTCCTTGCGTTGAAATCTCCTCCTAAAATCGTCCATTTGTCCTCTTCTTTCTCTTCCATCCATTCCTTCATTTCCTCCATTTTCCTTTCCATGTCCCCGTTAATGTATATACCTATTACCCTCCACTTCTCTCTTCCTACCTCTAACTCCGCCATCATTATTCCCTCCGCCTTTTCTCCCATTCCTGAAACTTTTATCCTTCCCCTCTCCTCCTTTACCCCCATGATCATTCCCCCCATCGGTCTTCCTTTCTTCTTTCTCTTTTTTGCTGCTTGCTTCTCCCATCTATATCCTTTCGGTAGCCTCTTTTTAATCGCCTCCCACCCCTTTTCCTCTATCCATGTTTCCATCATCACCACTACCTCCCAATCCTCTATTTCCTTCCAGAATTTTTCTTCCTTGTTTTTCAACCCTGCCACATTCCAAAAACCTATCTTCCATTCCTCTCTTACTTCTCCTTTTTCCTTTCTCTCTTGCTCCTTTCTTCTTTCTATCTCCGTCTCCCTTTCTCCCTCCTCCTTTCTCTTCTTACTACTCTTCTTCCCTTCTCCTTTCCTTCCTTCTTCTCTTCTCCCCTCTTCTATCCCTTTTTTTCCTCCATTCTTGTCTTCATGCCCCCCTCTTCCACCTCCATTTTCTCCATTCCTTCTCTAATTTCTCCTTTCCAGTTCTTGAGCACTCTTTCTTCCTCTTCCCATTTCCACCAAACATCATTGATTTTTATCCTACCGTAGTTTGTCCACACCTTGTTCCCTTTCCTCTTTTCTTCCTCCGCAATTTCCATTATTCTCCATTTCATCTTTCTTTCCTCCCATGTTAGGGTCGTCCTCTATCCTCACCCTCCTTCCTCTTAACAGACTCTTTTTTTCCATTACCTGTCTCTTTTGTTCTCTGCTGCCTAGTCTTACAACCACCATTTCTCCTTCCTTTCCCTCCTTTCCTTTCAACCTTCTTATCCATTCTATTTCCGTTTTCGCTCCTATTTCTTTCATTATTTTCTCCACTTTTTCTTTTACATCTTCCTTCCCTTCTTCTATTCTTCTTATCACGATGTTATTCCTTCTTTCTTCTCTCTCTTTCCACTCTAACTTCTTTCCTATGTCTCTCATTTTCCCCATTATTGACTCACCTAACCCCTTACTCCCTCCTTCTCCCCCCTCTCTTTCTCTTTCTTCCTTTTTACTTCTCTTCTCTATTCTTGCCTCCAACTCTATCACCCTTTCTTCCAGTCCTTCTATCTTTTTTCCCATTTCTTTTCTTTCTTCTCTCCATTCCCCCTCCTTTTTCCATATTTCAATCTTCAATTTTCTTATTTCCTCACCCAACTTCTCTGTAATCTTCTCTCCTATCTCCTCCATCATCCTCTTTAACTCCTCCTTTTCTATCCCCCCTACTTCTCTGTTCAGCCTTTCTGTTTTTTTGCTCCTTCTCAGACTTCTTTCCTCTTCATCCTTATCCTCCTCTCCCCCTTCTTCCCTTTTCCTTTTCAAGAAATCCTCTATACACCCCATACTGCTCCTCCTCTCTTTCGCTAACTCATCTACTCTTCTCGGCCTCCCTGCCTTCTTTTTTACTTCCTCCTCATCTCCCCTCTTTCCCCCTTCCTCATCCATCCTATCTCTAGTAGTCTCTATCCTCCTATCTCTACTATTCTCTTCACTAACCTTCTTTTCCTCCTTATTCATTTTTCTCTTATCGCTTTCTTTCTTTGATTCCCTTACTCTATGTTCTAATTCGCTCCAACTCGCTAGTGAATTCCCTAGTGAATTCCCTATTGAATTCCCTATCTTTCTATCTGCACCTGCTCTCTACACCTACTCTCTTTCTTCCACGTGTCTACGTGTCCACGTGTCTCACCTTTTCCTGCTTTCTATTTACTAACTCCTTACCCCTTTTCCTTCTCCTATCCTTTCAATCTATCCTCCTCTTTTTCCTACGCCCTCTCACCTCCTATCTCCTATTCTCCTCACCCCTCTTCTCACTCTTTCCTCACAAATACCTGCCACGCTTTCACACACCTGTCACTCACACTCTCACCGGAACCGGAAGCTATTTTAAAGTTACATATAAAAGATATTCTTTAATTCCTCATATAATACCAATACTTTGAATATTAATAATATTATTTACTTTAATAATCTTATTTTTAATTATTTCAATAATTTATTTTATATACTCCCCTATTCAGCACATTGATTTTAGTTATACATTAAATAAATATAATTGAAACTGAAAATGATAATAAATTTATTTTCAATTTTTGATCCATCAACTAATATATCTTTATCACTAAATTGATTAAGAATATTAATTATTTTTTTTATTTTTCCTTATCAATTTTGAATTATCCCTTCTCGATTTTTTATAACTTGAAATCTACTATTAAATTTTCTTTTTAAAGAATTTAAAATTCTTATTAATTATTCTTTTTCCAATTTAATTATATTTATTAGATTATTTATAATCATTATTATTAATAATTTCCTTGGATTATTCCCTTATATTTTTACTGCTTCTAGACATTTAAGATTTTGTTTATCTCTTTCTTTAACTATATGAATATCAATAATTTTATTTAGAATTATTAATTATATTAATGATTTCTTTTCCCATCTAACCCCCCAAGGAACTCCAGTAATTTTAATACCTTTTATAGTTATTATTGAATCAATTAGATTAATTATTCGACCTTTTACTTTAGCTATTCGATTAACAGCCAATATAATTGCTGGTCATTTACTGCTATCTTTATTGGGATCTTCAGGTCAACAAATCATAAATCCTTTTATTTTTACCTTAATAATATTTTCTCAATTAATATTATATATTTTAGAAATTTCTGTTTCTATAATTCAAGCTTATGTATTTTCAATCTTATCAACATTATATAGAAGAGAAATTTAAATTTAAATTATTTTTTATAATATACATCATTAAAATTATAAACCTATGATAAAAATTAATCAAAATCATCCCTTTCATTTAGTTTCATTAAGCCCTTGACCAATTATCATTTCTTTTAGATTATTTAATAATTTAATTTCTATAGTTAATTGATTTCATAAAATAAATTATATTATTCTATTATCAATTCCATGCACATTAATATGTATATATCAATGATGACGAGACGTAACTCGTGAATCAACATTTCAAGGTTAACATACTCATACTGTTTATTTAGGACTTCGATTAGGAATAATCCTATTTATCATTTCAGAAATTTTTTTCTTTATTTCATTTTTTTGAGCATATTTTCATTCATCACTAGCCCCATCTATAGAAATTGGTCAATTATGACCTCCATTAGGAATTAAACCTTTTAATCCTTTTGATATCCCTCTCATAAATACAATTATTTTAATCTCCTCTGGAATAACAGTAACTTGATGTCACCATTCAATTTTAAATAAAAATTACTCTGAAAGATTTAAAAGTCTACTAATTACTATCATTCTTGGAGTTTATTTCACCCTCTTACAATTAATTGAATATATTGAATCTCCTTTTACTATTTCAGACTCTGTTTATGGGTCAACATTTTTTATTGCTACAGGTTTTCATGGATTACATGTAATTATTGGAACTTTATTTCTTTCTATTTGTTTCTATCGAATAAATCTTCTCCATTTTTCAAAAATTCATCATTTTGGATTTGAAGCCGCAGCTTGATATTGACATTTTGTAGATGTTGTATGATTATTTTTATACATTTCAATTTACTGATGAAGATATTAAAAATTAATTCTTATAAATTTATATATATACTATAAATTAACTAATCCTACTACTTATAAATAAAGTTAATTTTCATTAGTTTATTTTATTTATATAGTATAAATCTATTACCATTAATTTCCAATTAAAAAATTTAATTTAAAATTAATATAAATAATTTGAACTTTTTTTTTAATCTTTTTTACATTTTTTATATTATCAATATTAATTATACTATTAAATCTTCTAATCTCAATTAAATCTCTTAAAAATCGAGAAAAAGTATCCCCCTTTGAATGTGGATTTGATCCTTTATCAAATTCTCGAATTCCTTTTAGAATTCAATTTTTTATTATCAGATTAATTTTTTTAATTTTTGATATTGAAATTACTATATTAATTCCATTAATTTATATATTTTTTTATATAAAAAAACCAATAATTTTTTCTTCATTCTTATTCTTATTTATTTTAATTTTTGGTTTAATAATTGAATATTTAGAACAATCCTTAGATTGAAAAATTTAATATTATATTATTATATTATATATTAATTAAGGATTTTAGTTAATAAAACATAACATTTAAATTGCATTTAAAAATTATAAATATTTTTATAAATCTTATTTCTTTTAAAGTAAAAAATTACACTTAATTTCGACTTAAAAATTTGATTAATTATAATCTAAAAGATTTAATTCCTAATATAAATAATTAGTTGAAACCAAAATAGAGGTTAATTATTGTTAATAATTTAAATGAGAATATATAACTCCAACTAATACTCAAATAAAAATTTGAAGTAACTATAATTTGAACTTCTAATTCAAAATTTTATGAACATCATTTCATTTTACTTCATTTTCTATTATTGTTAAAAAAATAAATTTAATAAATAAATTTATATAGTTTAAATTTTTAAAACATTATATTTTCATTATAAAAATAATTTTATATAAAATATTTATAAATTAAAATTATATTTATATATTTAAAAATAATTATTTAAATTTACATATCTAAAAATAATTATTTTATTATCTTAATATCTTCAATATTAAACTTTTCCTTAAGCTATTTAAATTCTATATTTTTTATAAAATCTATTTTTATAATTAAATTATAAATATAAAATTTATATAAATATAAACTAATAAAAATAAAAACATAAAAATCTTTAAAGGTTTAAAACTTAAATTTATTTCAATTATATCATTAATAACATTTAATAAAAATTTTTTTCTATAAAATTCAATCCACTTTTTATCTATTCTAAATATTTCCTCACCAAAATTAAAAAATGGTTTATAAATAATTAAGAATATATAATTTATAAATCATATTGAACTAAAAAAAAATCTATAAAAATATATAATTATTAAATTTTTTATATAAAATCATACTCCTAAAATTAACCCAATTATTAATATATTTAAAGTTACTAATTTAATTCTTAATATTATATAAGTAATAGAATAATCAAAAAAAACATTCAATTTAATAATGATCCATATCTAACTCTTAACAATAATAAAATTATTATAGATATATTTATTAACTTATCCTCCTTATAAAAAAAAAACCTACTCTTTATTTCACTAAAATAAATGTAATAAAATAAACGAACAGAATAAGAAACTGTAAAAGACAAAGATATAATAATAAATCATAAGATAAAAAAATTTAATTTAGTTATATAAATAACCTCTATAATTAAATCTTTTGAATAAAATCCAGCTAAAAAAGGAAATCCTATTAAAGCTAACCTCGAAATATAAAATCTAATTATTGTAAATGGAATAAATTCATTTAATTTCCCTCTTAACCGAATATCCTGATTATTATTTATTAGATGAATTATTACTCCCGCACATATAAATAACAAAGATTTAAAAACAGCATGAGTTAATAAATGATAAAAAGCTAATAATTTTAACCCTATACTCAAAATTATTATTATTAAACCTAGTTGTCTTAATGTAGATAAAGCAATAATCTTTTTCAAATCAATCTCAAAATTAGCCATTAATCCTGATATAAATATTGTAAAAATTGAAAGATAAAATAAAATTTTATCCACTCCTCTAAATATAAAAACTTTATTAAACCGAATTAATAAATATACCCTGCAGTTACTAAAGTTGAAGAATGCACTAATGCTGAAACTGGGGTCGGAGCAGCTATTGCCAAAGGTAATCAAACTGAAAAAGGAATTTGAGCTCTTTTAGTAATCCAGCTAAAAAAATCATAATAAAATTAAAATTTTATATTTATATATATAATAATAAAATTATTATAATTATATAAATAATTATAAATTAAAAAATCAAAATTAATAACTTATATAGTTTAATAAAACATTAATTTTGTAAATTAAAAATATTTTATTTAAAATTATTAGTTTACTTATCAAAAAAATACATACTATTATATCTTTAATCTCCAAAATTAAAATTTTTCTTATAAACTATTTTTTGATATTTATATAATTTATAATTAAAATTTTATGAATAAAGATTTTCAATTTTTCAGAATTTTAATTTTACTTTCTTTAATATTTTTATTCTTCTTTTTAAGAATAAACATTAAAATAATACACCCAACAATAATTATAATAACTATATTAATATATTCATGTTTAATTTGCTTAAAAATATCAATATGAAAATCAAATTATATTTATTCAATTATATTATTTTTAATTATAATTAGAGGTTTACTAATTATCTTTCTTTATTTTTCAAGATTAATTTCAAATGAACAAATAATCTTAAAATTTAATAATTTTTTATTATACTCTTTTATTTTAAATTTTTTAATTATAACATTATTAATTTTAAATCTAATACACTTATTTCCAATGAAACAAAATTTTACAGAAATTTTACCAATTAATTTATTAAATAAAAAATTTTTTCAAAATATTTTAAATCTTTATGAATATCCATTAAATAATTTAACTATTATAACCATAATATATCTTCTTTTATCTCTATTCATTATTATCAAAATTTGCTCAACTAAATCTTTATCTTTACGAAAAATTAATTAAATTTACTACACTAAATTATGAATAAAACTTTAATTAATATAATTAATAATACTTTATTAAAATTACCAACTCCAGTAAATATTTCTTATTGATGAAATTTTGGCTCACTATTAGGTTTATTTCTTTTAATTCAAATTATTAGAGGATTCTTTTTATCAATACATTATTGCCCAAACACAAATTATGCTTTTAATAGAATTATCCATATTATTCAAAATATTAATTTAGGATGATTAATACATAATATCCATATTAATGGAGCATCAATATTTTTTATTTGCATATATATTCATATAAGACGTGGACTTTATTATAACTCATTTAAACTTTATAATACTTGATTAATTGGTGTAAGAATTTACCTTATTTCAATAGCTACAGCATTTTTAGGGTATGTTCTCCCTTGAGGTCAAATATCTTTTTGAGGGGCTACTGTAATTACAAATTTAGTCTCAACCATTCCTTATATTGGTACTTTAATAGTTCAATGGATTTGAGGAGGATTTTCTATCAATAACGCTACTTTAAACCGATTTTACTCTATCCATTTTATTCTCCCATTTATTATTATAATAATAGTTTTAATTCATTTATTCTTCCTCCATTTAACAGGATCCTCAAATCCATTAGGAACAAATAGAAATTTAAATAAAATTCCTTTCCATATTTATTTTACATTAAAAGATATATATGGATTTATATTTTTTTTTTTTTTTTTATTATTAACTTAGAAATACCTTATATTTTTAGTGACCCTGATAATTTTCTTCCAGTCCAGCTAATCCAATAGTTACTCCAATCCATATTCAACCTGAATGATACTTTTTATATGCATATGCTATTCTTCGATCTATCCCTAATAAACTGGGGGGAGTAATCGCATTATTATCATCAATTATTATCTTATATTTTTTACCTTTAATTTCTATAAAACTTAATTCATTATCATTTTATCCTTTAAATCAATATTTATTTTGAATTTTTATTAATATTTTTATCCTATTAACATGAGCAGGGGCCCAACCCATCGAAGTACCTTTTATTTTAATTAGACAATTATTATCATTTTGTTACTTTTTTTATTTTATTATTCTTTCCCTTCTCATAAAAATATGAGATTTCTTAATATTTAAATAAATATATTAAATTTAATATATACTATTATACTTATCTATTAATTTTTTTAATATTAAATAATAAGTTAATGATCTTGAATTTAAGTTTATGTTTTGAAAACATATTAAAGAAATTTTAATTTTCTATTAACTTTTTAAGCTTTTATTATTTTTTTTTTTATTTAAATTACTATTAACAATATAAATTTAAACCCAAAAATTAATATAATATAAACTAAAATTATTGGTAAAATAATTTTTCAACATAAATATATTAATTCATCATATCGTATTCGAGGTAATATCCCTCGTATAAAAATTACCATTCTACATATAATATTAATTAAAATAAAAATTAAAATTATTGAATATCTCAATAAATTTCTAAATATATAAATTCTAATTAATCTAAAAAAAATAATCATCCCATATTCAGATAAAAAAATTAATGTAAATCCTCCTCTAAAATATTCAATATTAAAGCCAGAAACTAATTCTGACTCACCTTCAATAAAATCTATGGGTCTTCGATTCAATTCAGCTAAAATTCTAATAAAAAATATAATAAATAAAGGATATAAAACTACTATGTATCATAGATAACATTGATAATTAATAAAATCAAACAAAGAATATCTTTCTCTTATCAATATAATAATTAAAATGATTAAAATAAATCTAACCTCATATGATAATATCTGTGAAACTGATCGTATAGCTCCCATCATTGAATAAACCGAATTTGCTGATCACCCTATAAAAATTATAACATATCCTCTAATAGTTATAAAAACAATTATTAATAAAATTGAATAATTTAAAAAATAAATATTAGTAATATAAGGAAATACTAATCATATTATTATTATTAAAATAAATCTAATTATTGGACATATATAAAAAAAATTATAATTAGATTTATAAACATAAAATAATTCTTTATTAAGTAATTTAATAGCATCACTAAAAGGTTGAAATATACCAATAAATCCTACTTTATTAGGCCCCTTACGAATTTGTAGATATCTTAAAATTTTACGTTCTAATAAAGTTAAAAAAGCCACCCCCATTAATATAATTAATAATAAAATCAATAATCTTAATATATTTAATATCCCATAATAATATAAACTTAAATTTTGATAAATTATTACTTGTATAATTTATTTTCATACATTATTTAAATTCTAAATTTAATACACTTTAACTCTGCCAAAGTAATTTAATTCATTAATCTATATTTAACAATTAAATTTATTCATTTAAAAAAATTCAATTCCAAAAAAAAGTCCTTTCGTACAAAATTTTTTTTATTTTATTATAGATAGAAACCGATCTGGCTTACACCGATCTGAACTCAAATCATGTAAAATTTTATTAGTCGAACAGACTAAAATATTAAACTTCTCCATTTAATTTTTATTTTAATTCAACATCGAGGTCGCAATCATTTTTATTAATATGATCTTTTTAAAAATATTACGCTGTTATCCCTAAGGTAATTAATTTTTATAATAACTATTATAAAAAATAAAAAAATATTTTTTTAATTTAATAATTAATCTTTTATTAAAATTTCATTAATCAATGTTAAATGTTAAATTATATTAAAATTAAAGTTCATTTTATTTAATTATCTTCCCAATAAAATATAACTTATAAAATAAAATTTATCTTACCTTAAATAGATTCAAAAATTATATTAAATTCAATAGGGTCTTCTCGTCCCATAATTTAAATCAAGTGGTTTGATACCTGCAATGGTTTGCATTGCACTTGTTGATGTTAGTCTCGTTGCCTTTGTAATCATTATTAATAAAGGTCGCTGTGCAGCCATTAGATGTCTTTTTACCATAACGTTATCAACTTTGTCAAACCATGCCAATGACGCGTAGCTTGCAATCGGCATAGCTACCATTTTGTACAATATTTTTCTTCCGTGTTGTTTTATTCCCCATTCTTCTTTCGCAATTCTTTTGATTGCCATTATTAAATTTATAATTTTACCCCTAATATATTTTGCATGATTTATAAAACTCAATTTTTCATCCAATATAACCCCAAGGTATTTAGTTTCACTTCGAAATTTAATTTTAACGTCGTTAACTTTTATAATTGGTGTTCTTGCCTTATCTAATTTGCTCTTTACGAGTAGCGCGACAGTCTTTTCAGTTGCCAGCTGTAGCTTATGCGTATTACACCACTCTATAATGGTATTGATAACTTGGTTAGCTGTTTTTTCTATACTCGCTCTAGAATCTTCTTTTATTAATATTGCGACATCATCGGCATATGCCACCGCTTCAGCCTTTAGAGCAGGAAAGCAATTTGCTATATTGTTTAGTAGCAGATCCATGCACCAATTCCAGGCATTTGGTCCTATAATGGATCCCTGTGGGCATCCTCTTTCCGTTTTTGCCATAAATTTTTCATATTTGGTATTAATATTAACTTTTCGATGTCTAAAGTATGACTTAAATACTTTTATAAGCTTTGTGCTGCAATTTCCTTTAATCAGTCTATGTATGATAGAGGGCCACCATAGATTGTCAAAAGCACCTTGGATGTCTATAAAGATTGCAACCACATATTTTTTGTCTGTATTTTTACAGCTTCTTATTAGGTGACTTATTGCGTCTTCCGTTGATTTTCTTGGTCTAAAACCATATTGGTTTGGGCTTTCAAGTTCTAATAATTTGTAGCTTGCTTCCATTCGCTCCACGATTATTCTCTCGTATACCTTGCTCATTGTCGGTATTAATGAGATCGGTCTGTAAGAGTTTAATGTACCTTTATTTTTATTACTTTTGAGTATTACTTTAACTTGAAATTAACTGAAGAATATAATTATGTTAACCATTTAACTCTACAAAGTTTAGTTTGCGAGAAACTCGTTTTTTTCAATCGCTTTAACTCGAAAATTATCGACTTCTCAATATTTTCACTGAGGAAAAATGATTTCCAAATTGGCCAGAGAATTCGGTATTATATGTCATATATGTTTATTTAGTTACACCCAGTATATATATATATATATATACAGGGTGTAACTAAATAAATCACACGCACACGTACTTACGAGTATGCGCGCGCGCACACGCACACTTATACACACATACACATGTTTATATATATATATATAAACATGTATATGTGTGTATAAGTGTGCGTATAAGTGCGCGCGCGCGCGCGCATACTCGTAAGTACGTGTGCGTGTGCGTGTGCGTGCGTGTGTGTGTGTGTGTGTGTGTGCGCGCGCGTGTGCGTGTGCGTGTGTGTGTGTATGTGTATAAATTGAAAGGATTCTATCAGGTATAGATGAAATTTAAATAGTTACTTTATTGCCAAAAATTAATTTTTATTAATTTATTTTTACCAAAATTCTCAGGTGATTACGCTCAATGGAGTCATTATCGAGATTTGTTTACGTCCATGATCATGGAAAATAATGATATATCGGCTGTCGAGAAACTACATTATTTAAAAATGAGCTTGACAGGGGAGCCATCGCAACTCTTGAAAAATGTGACTATCTCTAGTGAAAATCTCAACCGCTCCTGGAAAATGCTCATTGCTCGCTACAAAAATAAGCGAATACTAATTGATGCTCAATTGTCAGCGTTATTCGCAATTCGCAAACTTAAAACCGAGTCATCATCGGAACTCAAGCGACTTCTCGGCGACGTTAAGGAAATCCTCGGTGGTCTCGAAGCTCTCGACTGTCCGGTGCGCCAGTGGGATCATCTTATCGTTTTTATGACTGTGCGCAATCTCGATTCCGAATCAATGAAGGATTGGGAAAAAACACTCGGTGCGACAACTACCGCGCCTTCCTTCGCCGACTTAGAAACCTTTCTCGTTGGACGCGTGCATACTCTCGAAGCTATCGAAAGATCCACGACCTCACGTAAACATCCAGCGACAAATATGACACGACCTCAACTAAACGCAAGATCATACGCTACCACCACCGCCGAACAGCAGTGTGCGTTGTGCAATTCAAGCCATTATATTTCGGCGTGTCCGAAATATCTTGAGAAGACTCCCGCTCAACGCCGCGAGACAGTTTCATCGAAAAACCTCTGTTATAACTGTCTCGGTCCTCATCATCTGAAAAGCTGTCGTAATGCAAAGCGCTGTCGTATCTGTCGCAAGCAACATCACTCAACGCTACATCTCCCATCAAACGAACCGGTAGCCGCAACAACAACGATGTCGCCGATTGCCTCAATTCCGTCGACCTCGCACATAGGACTCACCTCCACGCATCTCGCGCAAGCCGACGGACAAGAATCAACGCTTCAAGCATGCAGTCATGTGACACAATCGCGTATAATTCGAAGTACGTCCGTACTGCTCGCGACCGCTCTCGTTACCGTCGTATCACCATACGGCGAACATTATCAAGTACGCGCGTTGCTTGATCAAGGATCGGAGGCATCATTTATCTCCGAATCCGTCGCACAAATCTTAAGACTCTCACGCACTTCAGCTGCAATTCCAATTATCGGGATCGGTGCTCAGCGATCCAGTGTCTCCAATGGACGTGTCTCTTTTGAAATTATCTCACGCGTCAATTCGGCATTCTCTCTAAAAATCGAAGCTCTTGTGTTGCCGAAACTCACCTCTTATCTGCCACCTGCAGTTATTGTGAATGCTCAGTGGCCTCATATCCATGGATTGGCGCTTGCAGATCCAAACTTTGCAACGCCAGGAAAAATTGATCTCGTTCTCGGCGCAGGTGTTTGTGCGCAAATTCTCGAAGACGGCATTTGCCGAGGAGCTAGCGGTACGCCAATCGCTCAGAAAACCACTTTCGGCTGGATACTCTTCGGACAACTCTACTCTGAGCATGATCGCATCTCAACAGAACAATCAATTAATGGATTGCATTGCTCTCTTGATGGTGAACTCCTCGATCTGCTCCAAAGATTCTGGGCCCAGGAAGAAATCACGCCTGTGCATAACGTGACGCTCACCCCAGAAGAATCTCAGTGTGAAGAACACTTCAAGACAACGCATTCTCGTGACGCGCATGGACGCTTTATCGTTCGGTTACCGCTCCGAAAAACTGTAAGTGACTTGGGTGATTCTCGCGCTCCAGCACTCAGGATGCTCCGACGTATGGAAGCGCGCTTCGAAACGCACGCTTCTCTCAAGGTAGCCTATAAGGAGTTCCTACGTGAGTATCTTGAACTTGGTCATATGCGTCTCTCAAGTTCTCATGATATTTCGCGACGCGAATTCTTCCTGCCGCATCACGGCGTCATTAAAGAAACAAGCTCGACCACGAAATTACGCGTCGTGTTTAATGGATCGCAGAAAACAAATCTCGGAATATCATTAAACGACTGCTTGCATATTGGCCCGAAATTGCAGACGGATCTCATTGACATTCTCGTTCGCTGGCGTCGACATCGCTACGTGTTCGCGACCGATATAGAAAAAATGTATCGACAAATTCGCGTACATCCAGACGATTGGCCACTTCAGAAGATTTTCTGGAGAGACTCTCCGTGTGAACGGCCGCGAGAATATCTCTTATGTACCGTGACATACGAACTAGCTTGCGCGCCATATCTTGCACTTCGCTGTCTGCAACAGCTCGCAACCGACATTGAATCCACACGCGGACTGGCTGCCGAAATTCTACGCCGCGATACATACGTGGACGACATTTTATCCGGGTCAGATGACATCTCTACAACGAAAGAAAAGATGCAGCAGCTTAAGGATACTCTCACGGCGGGTGGCTTCAATCCGAAGAAGTGGATTACAAACGCTTCGGAATTGCTCCAAGGTATTCCCGTGTGCGATCAGGATCCTTCCGCGATCCTACCCGTCGGCGACTCCACGACGCATTATACTCTCGGAATTCGTTGGAGCCGATCAAGTGACAGTTTCGTGTTTGTTGCCCCTTCGTTTCCGCGCTCAGACAAAGCGTTCACTAAACGCTCGGTACTCTCGTTTATCGCGCGGATTTTCGATCCTCTCGGCTGGATCGCACCGATTATAATCACGGCCAAGCGATTCATGCAACAACTGTGGGCAATACGTCTCGACTGGGATGACGAATTACCATGTTCTCTCAAATCTCAGTGGATCGAATTCATGCAGCAATTCGAACAGGTGTCGGCTATTGTGATTCCGTTGGTTCGGCACCAGCTCATCGGCTCTCGGAACCGAATTGCATGGTTTCTCGGACGCCTCTCAACATGCAATTGCCGCAGTTATCTATCTCCGTGTCGTGACTCCCACCGGCATTCATGTGACTCTCGTTAGTGCAAAGACAAAAGTGACTCCGCTTAAACGCGTAACAATTCCGCGACTCGAATTATCAGCTGCCGTACTCCTCGTGAAACAGCTTCTCAAAATACGCGAAGTTCTCGATTTAACTCAAACGCCAGCGCATCTCTGGACGGACTCTACCGTCGCGTTAACATGGATCAAAAGCCATCCATCGAGATGGAAAGAATTCGTGCGAAATCGTGTTGTGTTCATACAAGAGCTCTCAAACTCTCGGTGGCATCACGTCTCAGGGAAAGAGAATCCTGCTGACGTGGCGTTTCGCGGAACATCGCCTCAACTTCTCCAGCAAGATCAGTCGTGGTGGCATGGACCTCCGTGGCTACAGCAATTCTTGACCGCGTGGCCAGTCTCAAAGCTCTCGCTCGATTCCAACGCACATCTTGAAGAACGAGCTCGTAATTGCGCCATCGCGATCGTGATTCCAGAGCCAGATATGTGGGATCTCATAAAACGATACTCATCTTTCACTCGACTGACCCGCATTACCGCCTGGATTCTACGTGCGATCCAACGCTTCCGACCTTCAAGGACTGTGCCTGTATCGCAAGACCCTCTTACTGCAGGGGAGCTAGAATTGTCAGTCCTTCTTTGGGTCGAATTAACGCAACATGCTTATTTCTCAACGGAAATTTGACTCCTACGAGGAGGTAAGCAGCTGCCGAAAACCAGCGCACTATTCCGTCTCACTCCGTTTCTCGATACTAAAGGGCACCTCCGACTACAAGGACGTCTTCAATTGTCTCAGCTGGATCCGGCGGAAAAACATCCATTGATTTTACCTCGCAGTTCTCGATTGACGGACCTCATAATGGATTATTACCATAAACAGACGTTACATGGCGGACCACAACTCATGCTCTCGGTTATACGCCGCAAATTTTGGATTCTCGGGGGTCGCCTGCCGGTTCGCTCATTTATTCATCGATGTGTAACCTGTACACGTCAACAAGCAGTTACCGGGCTTCAACAAATGGGACAGCTTCCGGCCTCTCGTGCAACTCCATGTCGACCTTTCTATCATACCGGGGTCGATTATGCCGGACCTCTAACACTCAAGACCTTTCGCGGACGAGGTGCAAAAACTTACAAAGGATACTTTGTAATCTTTATCTGCTTCAGCACCTCAGCTATGCATCTCGAGGTGGCGACAGATTATTCGACCGATGGATTCATCGCCGCCTACAAACGGTTCACGGGCCGCAGAGGGATTTGCTCCACAATCACAAGCGACTGCGGCACCAATCTCATAGGAGCGGATTTCGAATTAAGGCGACTGTTCAAGGCCTCAACGACAGAATGGACTCACATCGCCTCCCAGCTCGCCAACGATGGAGTTACGTGGAAGTTTAATCCACCCTCGGCCCCTCACTTCGGAGGAAAGTGGGAAGCTGGAGTGAAATCGGTCAAATTCCACCTCAGGCGAGTCATAGGTGACACGCTGCTCACCTATGAAGAGATGAACACGCTCTTAATTCAGATCGAGGCGGTTCTCAACTCTCGCCCTCTAAGCGCTCTCTCGGATGACCCAACGGATGTTTCAGCGCTCACGCCAGGGCATTTTCTAATCGGATCACCACTGTACCGGAGCCCTCTCTGGGTGATGTCCCAGCATCTCGGCTGTCGCGCTGGCAGCTACTCCGCCAGATGACGGAGTCATTCTGGAAGCGTTGGACTGCAGAATATCTGTCCCAGTTTCAGGTCTCCTCTAAGCGGCACCAAGCGCAAAATTCATTTCAGGTTGGGTCTTTAGTTCTCATCAAGGACGAACGGACGCCTCCTACCAAATGGCCTCTCGCACGCATCATTGACGTGCATCACGGGCCTGACGGACTTATCAGAGTCGTCAGTGTGAAGACGGCCAACACTACGCTCAAAAGACCAATTGTCAAATTGTGCCTGCTGCCGGATCCAAATAAAACATAGACATTCTCGCGATAGATTCACGTTCCATAAATATTGTCAACGCGGAGTTGCCAAGGCGGGCGAAATGTTTGGAGTTTGACAAGTAAAAGTTATCGCATATCGATCAATCTTATATTTCGGCATTAAAGTTTTCGATCATTGTATTTATATATCACGCCTTTGTATAGCCAATTATTTCAGCGTGACAAATATATTATTTTCGAGTCTCGTATTGTTACGATGCCGCGACCGTGACATTCCTTGTTGTTTTTCGCTGCCGATCAGCTGGCGATCAGCTACCGATCAGCTGATTCGCACTCAAATAAACATACCTTGCTCCCCGTTTTTCACCCTTACGACGGGGAATTCTTGTCTCTCGACACCTCGTCAACGGCAGTCGAGCTGAGCTCTCTGATCAAGCAAGGTTGTCGCGCGAAGGCTATGTATCTCGAATTCAGTTTTTGTCTCCATCTCAATTGTGTGTTTCTCAAATAAACTCTTAAAGGATCAAATCAGTTTGTCATCTCTCTTAAGCAATGATCTTTCATCTTTCCTCTATCCTATCGTTCGGTTAATTTTGATGTCTCCAGTGAGAACGTGGATTTTCATACAGTTCATGTGCGAATCCCGGGATCTTTGAAAACCTAACTATCTCGCGTAAACAAATAACTAGAATTTAAAAAAAATTACTTTAAAAATGATTTATTATAAGTATTAATTATATATGTTAGTGATATAGTTATTAAATATGATTAAATGATGTGATTTAACGTGAATGTGTATTAAATGATAGTTACACACCCACACACACGTACATATATAATAATATGGCTTATATTTTTTGGAACGTATATATGTATTATTTAAAAAATAAAAATGTAATTAAATAAATTACATTTATTTGAAAGAAAAACGTAGAGGAGACAAGGGTTGATTATAACACGAGTAAAAAGTAATAATCTTTAAAATTAATGAAAAACATATTTTATAGCAGCACTAAAAAGAGATAAATGCTCGGTAAACTTGTATTGAACGTTTATCTCTCCTTTTAGCACTGCTATAGCACTGCTATGAATTTAATTTTAAATATTGGTACTTTTACTCGTATTAAAACCAATCTTTGTCTCTCTTATATAAAACTCTTTTATGACGTATAAATTATATCACTATAACATTCCATTTCCTATTACAATGATGTCATAATGACATCACATCTGTATAAATTACATCACTGTAACATACCATTCCTATCACAATGATGTCATAGTGATATCACATCTGTATAAATTACATCGCTATAACATTCCATTTCTTATCACAATGATGTCATGATGACATCACATCTGTTACGAAGCGGACATTCGCACGTCACTATGACATCACTGTGATTTTATTTTGACATATTTTATCGTCACAGAGCAATGTCTTTGTGACATCACTGTGACATTTTTTGCTATATGGGTATATATCTTTGTAACTAAGCTTTAAATTAAAATTTTATTAAAGTAAACTCCACTTGAAATTAACTGAAGAATATAATTATGTTAACCATTTAACTCTACAAAGTTTAGTTTGCGAGAAACTCGTTTTTTTCAATCGCTTTAACTCGAAAATTATCGACTTCTCAACATTTTCACTGAGGAAAAATGATTTCCAAATTGGCCAGAGAATTCGGTATTATATGTCATATATGTTTATTTAGTTACACCCAGTATATATATATATATATATATATATATACAGGGTGTAACTAAATAAATCACACGCACACGTACTTACGAGTATGCGCGCGCGCACACGCACACTTATACACACATACACATGTTTATATATATATATAAACATGTATATGTGTGTATAAGTGTGCGTATAAGTGCGCGCGCGCGCGCGCATACTCGTAAGTACGTGTGCGTGTGCGTGTGCGTGCGTGTGTGTGTGTATGTGTGTGTGTGCGCGCGCGTGTGCGTGTGCGTGTGTGTGTGTATGTGTATAAATTGAAAGGATTCTATCAGGTATAGATGAAATTTAAATAGTTACTTTATTGCCAAAAATTAATTTTTATTAATTTATTTTTACCAAAATTCTCAGGTGATTACGCTCAATGGAGTCATTATCGAGATTTGTTTACGTCCATGATCATGGAAAATAATGATATATCGGCTGTCGAGAAACTACATTATTTAAAAATGAGCTTGACAGGGGAGCCATCGCAACTCTTGAAAAATGTGACTATCTCTAGTGAAATAGTAACTGGTTCATAAATTTTAGTTTCCTCATATTCTCGAATTTTTCCAATGACATTCACAACTGTATAATCTTTGATAGTTAAATCCATAGGGACATTTCCTAAACTCTTAGAATAACGTTTTTGAGAAAAAGCTCCGGATACATGTACCACCTATATACATATAAAAAATATAATTATTAATTTTATAAAATACTTATTAATTATGAAATTTATTATTAAAAATGTTCATCAATAGAAAAGTTTAAATTTTGCAACAATTGTTGTAAGATGACTTTGAAACATATTTGCTAAAAAAAAATTTTCTAAAATTATAAGTTATAAATATTGTAATAAGAAATGTTTTTATGTATACATACATACATGCATTTTAAAATTATTTATAATGAAATAAATAATGAGATAAATATTTAACAAAAGTCAATTTTTTTTACAATATTTATAACTTATAATTAAAAAATGATTTTTTAACAAAAAATGTGTTTTGTAAAGTCATTTTACATTATTTATTATAAAACTTAAACTTTCCTATATGAGTTTTTTATATTCAAGATAAAAACATAAATTTACATTAAAAAATTTGTTATCAAAATTAATTGATCAATTGTAAATAATTTTTTTAAATTATAAAATTGATTTTTTATTTGTAATATTTTACTAACAGTAAATTAACATTATTTCTAAATGTTAAAATTTAGTTTTGTTATTAATTTTTATTATTAATAATTTTTATTAAAAAAAAACATTTTTTGTAGAATATTTTTATTAATAATTTTATCTCAATTTTTTATAGAATTGACATCATAAAATTAATTATTTATTTTATTGTAAGATTATTTATAAATTACGTTGATTTTTACATTTTATAATTATTTATAAAAAGATTTTTTAAGAACAGTTAATATTTTATGTAATAACAAATATATAAAATAATGTCTTAATTTATGTTGTAAACATTTGTAATAAAATGATTTTAATTTTGTGATAAAAACTTACAAATGATGTTTTAAAGTTATGTATAACTCGATTTATGTTATTGCCCCATATAGTAACTTGAACCTTCCAGTCTTTATTATTTGTCAAAATTACTCGACAACGGTGAACTTCACCATTTTTAGTTTTAACAGCAATTGTACTGTCGATTTGTTCCACCATACTGATAAAACACCTTAAAAAAATATATATATATAAACAATTAATATTTTATATTTATTAAAAAAATAAAAAAATAATTAAAAGTTCAATAAAATTTTTAATAAATGTATCTTTTATACATCAATTACATTTATATGATTTTATGCTACTATTATATAGTTTTATTCTTAAACTGACAGAATTTTACAAATTTGACGATAATACTGAAATAGTGAGAATAAGTAATAAATATGAATAAAAAATTTATGAATAAAAAATTAAATATTAAAAAATTTTTAAAACTTACACTGTACCATCATTAGGTAACATAACTTCGAAAAGTTCTCTTGGTGAAACATATAATGTTGGATTATCACACAACTCACGATAAATGTCTGATTCGCTATCCATTTTCTTTGTAGCTTTATCCTAGAATTTTTAAATAAAAAATATTTCAATGTAACGTACACACGCAATTTTAAAATAAAAATATAAATAGCAACTAAAATTTAATATTATATAGTAAGAATATATATTTATAAGAATATATTATTATTAAGACAAATAATATAAATATTTTTAACAAAAATCAATTGGAATATAAATAATTGTAAAATAATTTTTTGTAATAGTTTATATTAGCAAATATATAAATGTTTAGTTGTAATTAATATAAGTTGTAAATAATTAATATAAGTTGTAATTAATATATGTAACAAATATTTAGCGAAAATTTTTTTGAAATATCATAATTAAGTGACTATAAGACGAAATATACAATATATGTATACAATATTTTAATTGTAAGATAGATTTAAGCACATATTTAATTATAAGTTATATAATTGTAATTAGTATAAATAAATTATTCATATAACTTCATATATATTTACCGTTTAGTTTAATAAATCACAAAGAATCAAATTTATATAATAATTATAATAATATTTCAATTTTATGCACAATTAATAATACTAAATGAATTATACGATGTCTGTTACTTTTAACGATGATGTTACCATCATTACGTAGCGATGTACATGTTAAAATATATGCGTAATGACATTACCATGATACAATGTTACATAGCAACCATCGTTATTAGGACTAAAGGATATCGCACACAAATTACATAAGCTGCCTATGCATAGCATAAGACCTTATGGACCAATGAGCATCAAGCATTGAATCACATGCTCGATGTTCATTGGTCCATAAGGTCTTATGCTATGCATATGCAGTTTATGCAATTTGTGTGCGATAGCATTAAAGGCCGCCGCACACACTTTTGCATGACATATAATGTAAGTGTATAAAGAATTTGATTGGTTGAATTTTATTATGCATGTGCTGATGGACCAATAAAATGTCTAGATTCGAAAATTTTTCTATGCTACAGCCAATTAATACGTTTGAAAAATTTATTCTACGACAAATGTAATATCAACTGAACATGTCAACTTATTGCACAATAAATTTTTAGTTTTAAAGATTGGTAGCAATTGATTTGAAAATAAATAGTAGGTACACTACATACTCTAATTGTGTGTGACAACTTAAAAGGTTATAGATATCGTTACACCTTAAAAGAATTCTTAAAAATTCTTGAAAATTTCTCGTCGAGCAGCAAAGAAATTATTTGTTTCAATAATATATGAAGTGACAGATAAAATAACAATAAGGTAAATTATTTTGAAATATAATATATCATAAGATCATTAAAGAAAATACAAAATCGCATTTAAAAATATAAATACTGTTATATTCTAATAATTGATTATGTAAATATATAACTTTAAAATACATATGCTGAGTATTGGAAAATTTAAATATATTTAAAGTATATATATATATATATATATATAATATATATATATATATATATATTCTATATATATATATATATATATATATATTATATATATATATATATATAATATATATATATATATATATATATTATATGTAAATATATGAGGTATTCCATTTCAAATCGTGCGTGCATGCGTGCGTGCGTGTGTACGTGTATAGTTTATATATATAAAACCAGTATTGAACAATGTATATAAATTTTATATAAATTTAATATTGTATGTAGTTTTTAAAAAATTTATGTAAAATTTACATTAATTAGTTTGTATAAAATTTATACAAGATATAGTATAAAAAGGTGGGATCGGTAAAATTATATATATATAGTTGTCTTAAAGAAAAAACTATATTTTATTTACATTAATTGATTTGTCTCATGTGCATAAAATATTAAGTATACGATGTATATAATATTATGAATATATAAAATGTTAAAATTACACAAAATTAAACATTTCACGAGATATTTTGTAATTTATGTCAAAATACTGTTTAAAATATTATAACTAAAAAAAGTATTTAATAAAAAAATATTTTTTTGTAATATTTTGAAAAGCTCTCGAGATAAGGTATAGAAAAATATCAAATAAAAATGTAGGTTTTCATTAAAAATTTTAAAGTTGACTTTGAGATTTTCTTTATAACTACACTTAAGATCAAATGTGTATTACCATTTCATATATTTTTTATATAATATATTTGTTACTATATTCTTGAAAAGAAATGATATCACTGCCAAAATATTTGCTGAAAATACAAAATAATATCAATTGATAATATATAATATATACCTATTAAATACATTGTCATATACATATAGATAATATAAAAATTTATTTGTTTTAAAGATAAAATAATAATTTTAAATAGTTTTATGTGTTAATATAATTTTAATTTTTTTTTACAGTGGATTGATATTTGATTTTTATCGTTGAATATATATGATCCAACTGAATATATATGAGCAAAATATAGCATATTCAGGTATTATTTTATTTTTTATTTGAATTAATAATAAATATTTCACATAATAAGACAAATATATATAAATAATAAATAAGCTAATATATATAAATAATAAATAAGCTAATATATGTAAATAATAAATAAGCTAATAAAAATATTTTGTTTCAGGTTTGGTAGCCACTTATATTTTTTGGCTAAAACAAAGCTCCAATCCAGCTTTTGTAATTTGACAATTGGACATAATTGTGAAAATTTAGATAAAAATTTGACATAAATATTTGACATTATAGTTGTAACACTACAAGTATTATTTGATATTTTAATTGTTGATATTTGAAATTTGTAAGAAATTAATGAATGTTTGATTTACATTTAAATATTTTATTATCAAGAACACTATACATATACTTGTTACATAACAATTATATTCGCTATATAAAATTAAATTAAATTTTTATTTGAATGTTAAATTAATATTATCGTGTTATAGTTATTTATTATTAAATTGATATTTAATGTAAGTGCAATATTGAAATTTATAATTTAACAACTGTGTAAAATAAAAACAGTTATTTTATGTAATATTTTATTTAATTTTAGATCATCAGTGTGCTATTTTCATTTAAATAAAATTTAATAAAATTATATAATAGTCTGTTATTTAATTTATTAACTACAAATTTATTAACTAAAAATTAATTTAAAATTTATATAAACAAATATTTTGTTTGTATATACATTTATATTCGTTACATTTTATAATATTTAAATTTTATTGATATGTGTAAACATTTAACAAAAAAGATTTAATTAAAATAATTTAAAAATGGGTAAACGTAAAGCTATTCGTACTCGAGAGGAAGAAGAAGAATTTCAGCGATTAAAAAGAGAACGAAAGGCTTTAAATCAACAAAAATACCGCGAGAGAAAAAAAGAAAATGCAACAAACAATATAGCTGAGTCATCTAAAGTTTGTGAATCAAGAAATTTATTAAATAATAGTTCATCAGTTGCAGTGTCTAAATCGCAAAATCCTTTGGTCACAAACAATATTTATCTTGCTTCAACAGTAATAAAATGTGTTATTACAACGTTGACTTTGAGCAATTCTGTTACTACAATTAACAACTGCATATCAAAGTTATCGAGCAATAGTTCTTTGATAACTTCAAATTCAAAACTTGATAACGATAATGTTAATATAATTAAAAAAACTGTCAACCATGAACAAAGTACACTTACAAGTGTTGAAAATACTACAGATTCAAGTCAATTAATTTCAGTAAATATAAATGATAATTTTTCCGAAATTGATAATATACAATTACAAAATATCACAGATAAAAGAAAAATGCAAAATTGTCGAGCCAATTATAAAGGATTTCAAAACATAAATTATCATAATATAAATCAACATTACATAGGAAAAATGGAAGTAGAGTGCAAATATTGTAAAGCAAAACATTTTCACGCTGAAAAAGTTTATAATAAATGTAATTCATTCAATGATTGTTGTAGTCATGGAAAAGTTATATTGGAATCTCTATCACCATTTCCTGATGAACTACAACAGTTACTTTTTGGAAATCATAAAAAATCTAAAGAGTTCTTTAAAAATCTGCGAAGTTATAATAGTGCATTTTCTTTTGTCTCTTTTAATGCTAACTTGGTTAATTTTAATGCACAAAGACGAAGTCCTTATTGCTTCAAAATTCAAGGTCAAATTTATTATCAAATTAATACTGCATTATATCCTGCTGCACAAGAACAATCAAGTTATTGACAGCTTTTCATTCTTGACGCTAACGAAGCTACAGAATGTCGTTTAAATGTAAATACAAATCTTGATGAAGAGTTATTACATACATTAGATGGTATTATTCGCAGCAATAATATGTTTGCTCAGTCATATCAAATGATGCATGAAGAAGTTTGTAATCAAGAAAATTCAGGTTTAAATGTGCCTAATTTAAAAATGGCATTCTTAAATAAGAAAACAGGTATTGATCGCGGAAGATATAATATTCAAAGAACTAACGAAGTTGCTGCAATTTTTTCAACTACTGCGGATGGAGATATTCCTGATTGTTATGTTACAATTAGAAACAAACGTGATAAAACTTTAAAATACGTTAGTACAATGGATCCAAACGTTGAACCTTGGATTTATCCAATGTATTATCCACATGGTACGCCAAGTTGGCACGATAATATTAAACAAATTAATGGAAAACGTGTAACTAGATCTATGTACATTCAATATCGAATAGCTATTCGTGACAATACTAATATTTTTTTAATGGGTAAACGATTATTTCAACAATGGCTTGTTGACAATTATGTAAAAATAGAAAAAGACAGAATTAACTGGTGTAAAGAAAATCAAAAACAGTTGAGAGTGGAAAAGCATCAGGGACTAATCGATTATTTAGAAAAAAAAGCGACTGATGCTAATGCTCGTGTTGGACGAATAATGATACTTCCATCAACATTTATTGGTTCACCTCGAAATATGATGCAAAATTATCAAGATGCGATGGCTATTGTTCGTAAATATGGTAAACCAGATGTTTTTATTACAATGACTTGTAATCCAAATTGGCTCGAAATTAAAGAAAATTTACTTTCAAATCAACAACCTGCTGATAGACCTGATATTTGTGCTAGAGTATTTGATATAAAAAAAAATTATTTGATAGATTTGATTGTTCGACAAAAATTTTTTGGTGAAGTAAAAGCATTCGTTTATGTAATCGAATTTCAGAAACGTGGTTTGCCGCATGTGCATATATTAGTAACTTTAAAACAACAATGCAAAATTATTAATTCGGAAACCGTTGATAAGTATATTTCTGCTGAAATTCCGGATCCTGCTATTGATCAAAATTTGCATGAAATTGTCATGAAAAATATGATTCATGGACCATGTGGTAATTGGTGTATGGTAAATGGAAAATGTTCAAAGCATTTTCCAAAATCTTTTCACGAGGAAACAACTATGGATGAAAATGGTTATCCACAATACCGTCGAAGAGACATTAGCATTTTGTATGAAAAACCTGGAGGATTTGTAGTAGATAGTCGATTTGTTGTTCCTTACTGTCCAATATTATCAACAATTTTTAATTGTCATATTAATGTTGAAGTTGTTTCAAGTATCAAGTCAGTAAAGTATTTATATAAATATATTTACAAAGGTCACGATGCAGCATCTGTAGTTATAGAAGAAGATGTGAATAATATGGAAATTGTTCATGACGAAATCAAAGATTTTATTGAAGCACGTTATGTAGGACCAGTTGAAGCTTATTGGCGTATTGTAAATAAAATATTGCAAGAAAAAAGTCATGCCATCATTCGTTTACCTGTACATTTGCCAAGTGAACAAAATGTAATTATCTCTGATCATTTAAATGAACAAGATTTACAATCTGCTTTAGAACGTATAACAATGTTAATGGATTATTTTGAATTAAATAAACGAGATGTTGATGCACACCAATCCAAGAAGAAAGAAGTAAAGATGCAGCGAGCGCCATAGACGAAGCGGATGCGCAGAGCTGTGTAGAGCGAATGATGAAATGGATCCATAGTGCAAATGATCGATGGATGAAGAGGTGTAAACCGGTGTATGCTAGGAAACTTGTGTGGTGGACGGATAAGCTTGAGAAGCTGAAGAAGGCTGTAGGAAGGAGCAGACGTGCCTACCAGCGTGCGAGAAAGAGGAATGGAAGCAGAGTGGAAGAAAGAATGAATGAATATAAGAATGTTTTGCGGGAGTATAAGGAGGAAATGCGGAGAGTGAAAGAGGAGAATTGGAAACAATTTGTGTGCGTGACTGGAAACAGGGATCCATGGAGCGATGTATATAAGGTGTGCATGGGGAAGCGTGATAGGGTAAGATTGAGTGGCATAAAAGTGGGTGATAGAGTGACGAGTACATGGAAAGAAAGCGTGGATGAACTAATGAAGAGATTCTTCCCGGCAGCGAGGACGAACGTGGCGATGGACGCCAGGGTAGACATGAAGGAGGAAGAAAAACAGTTTGAATGGAGCGAAGTGGATGCGGCAGTGAGATCGATGAAAGTGGGTAAGACACCTGGTATGGATGGTGTGAGTGCTGAGATGTTGCGAGCGATTTGGCGTGCTGTCCTGGTATGGATAAAAAGAATGTACGATGTATGTCTGAATACAGCGTGTTTCCCCCCGGCGTGGAAAACTGCGCGGGTGGTAGTGTTATTGAAGTCCCCCGATAAACCTAGGTCGGACCCTGGGTCTTATAGGCCCATTTGCCTGCTGTCCGTGCTGAGGAAAGTGTTAGAGCGAATGATGGTTGGAAGACTCGAGCGAACGATGTGTGGAAGAATGTGACGCCCAGTACGGATTCGTAAGGAATCGGTCGACCGAGGATGCGTGGAATCGAGTGCATGACTGGGTGAATGGGTCGGAGAAGAAGTATGTGTTAGGAGTGTTTGTGGACTTCAAGGGAGCATTTGATAACCTAGAGTGGGAATGTGTGATCGAGAAATTGCGTGAGGTTGAATGTGAAAAAATTGAATTATGGAAGAGTTATTTCAGCGGCAGGCGTGTATGCATGATGAGTGCGTGTGACACAGTGTGGAAGGACGTTAAGCGTGGCTGCCCGCAGGGCTCCATCTGTGGTCCATTTATATGGAACCTAATGATGGATGAACTGTTGTGGCGGCTGCGTGAGAGTGAATGTAAAGTGGTTGCGTACGCGGACGACCTGTTGCTGGTTGTGGAAGGACAGAGCCGAGCGGAGTTGGAGAGAAAGGGTACGGAGTGGATGAGAATGGTGTACGAATGGGAAGTAAAAGTAAATGTGAGTGTGTCTGAGAACAAGACTGTGATGATGTTGATGAAAGGTAGTATGGCTGAGACGAGGCCTCCCAATGTACGAGTGAATGATAGATGCGTGAGGTATGCGAGGAGCGTGAAATATCTGGGTGTTTGTGTGAGTGAAAGGATGAACTACAGGTTGCATCTGGAGTGTCTGAGAAAGAAATGTATGAATGTGATAGGAAATTTGAGACGTGTGTTGAGAAGTGAGTGGGGTTTGCGAAAGAAGGCTGTGACTGTGTTGTATAAAGGTCTGTTCATGTCGTGTGTGATGTATGGAGCGAGTGTATGGTATGAAGTGATGAGATTCGGGTATGCGAGGGAGCTCATGAATAGGTGTCAGCGAGTGGTGTTGAGTGCGTGTTTGAATGTATGTAGAACGGTCTCCACGGCGGCCATGCAAGTCCTTATGGGTGGCTTGCCGTGGGACCTGGAGTGCGTGAGAAGAGGAATGTTGTACAAGGTGAGAAAGGGAATTAATATGAGTGAGTATGATGTAGTGAATGATAGTGACTTGCGTGAGAGAGGTGTGGAAGGATGTATGGAATTGGTGAGTGAAAGACTGTATGAGATGTGGCAGAATAGATAGGATGAGTGGAAGAAAGGAAGAATGACGTATGAATTTATAAAGAATGTAAGGTTTGCGGGTGAATGTCGAGAGTTCGAGCCTAGCTTGAGTCTGGGCTATATTCTGACAGGGCATGGAAGTTTAAATGAATTTCTGTATAAGCGTGGTCTGTCTGAGAGTGAGAGCTGTGCGTGCGGAGCGGAGAGAGAGAATTGGAAGCATGTGTTGGTTGAGTGTCCAATGTATGGTGATGTGAAGAACCTGAGTGAGTGGGGTGTGACTGTGCGAGAGAATGGCAGTGTGGATGTGAGTCGCATGTTGGAATGTAAGGAAAGGTATGAAAGTGTTGGTGTGTATGCAAAAACTGTATTTCAGAGAAGGAGGGCGATACTGGAAGAAGAATAGGAGAAGCCGATGTTCCCGAGGAACATAGGCCGACCAATGCCAGGGAGGTGTAGTCCTCCGAAAGCTGGGAGTGGTCTCGGCCACGAAGATCCAACCAGTGATCTTGACTGGTACCACGGGAGTCGGGTTGCCCAGTGGGATTCGTCCCTCGTCCTGGCAATTGAGGTCGGACTCGTGGGGGTAGTGGTTGAAGCCGCATGCTGGTTAGGGGCTCTCGGGCCTCGACGGGTGAGCAGCGTATCTGCTCGGGCACCAGTCCTGCACAGCTGGTAGAGCGTTGGACAGGCGCTCGCCCCGACCGGTGGGTTGCCGAAGAGCCCTGCAAACTCGGAGGTGCTACTGGTAGTTCCTGGCCTGCTGGAACAAGCTGATTGGGCTTATCCCAATTCCGCACCCATGGGGGTCGTGTGATTAAGCTCTCTGAGCAGGTACCGCACGTTAAATCAACCACGGACATCTGTCCCTATCTACTATCTACTGGCGAGGTGGCCATGCCTCTTGTCTCGGCTGCAATGTTGCACCAGGGGCGGGGTAGGCATGGGAGCTCCTCCTTGTATCAAAGGAAAGCGCCGCTTTTGCGGGAGCCTAAGTGTTTAATCCATCGTACAAAACACAGGGATAACGTACTAGTGCCGGCGTCGGCGAGTCGCCGAGCTAAGCGGCAAGATGCGCACAAAGTGGCAGATGAGGATATGCTGCAACCAATGTTGCAGCTGGAGAAGAGCTGGCAATTGTGTCCAAAAGGACCGTAGTTTAACACAAACTAAAAACTCGTAGAAGGGGTGAATACCGAAATCCTGATGGCATGGCTTGCCTGCCGGCCTCGGAGAGGTATACCCCTCTGAACCTGAATGCTCCTAGGCACGAGCTCCTGACTGGCTAAGCGGAAACTTATGTTTTAAAAGGGCCGACGCGTCCCACTGTGGGTCCCGAAAGGGATGAGGTATCCACAGTCAATGACTGCGAGGCTCATCCTTGGCCGGTCTCGAGTTCGACGGAGCATTCAAAGAGCATTGAGCTCGCCACCGTGGTAATATCTCCTGCAGTGGTGAGCAAAGTGCTGAAAGGCCAAGGCGCGTGGTGTTCACATAACACCGCGCGTCTGGCCTTTTTTTATGAGAAAATTTCAATTATTTTCTTTTTATTTTTTTGCTTTTGCCGCTCTTCTCCAAGAAAAATTTTAATTTCTATTTACTATGACGACCAACGTGCATTAACTCAGCACCTACCACCTATTGCGAGCACGTATACTCAGACGCCACGAATATGCCACGACCATCCTGGCATATGTCGCTGTGCGCTAAGCGTGACGCTGACCCTGCGACACCGGGCTAAGCAAAACGCTGACCCCGCGACAGCAGGCCAAGCAAAACGCTGACCCCGCGACACTGTATCTTGCTGTGAGGCTCGGCGTCTCGCTGACTCCCGGCGCGAGGTCCGAGTCGGCGGGTCTTCGTTGCCTGGACAAGGCGATACCGCCTTCGGACTTTGTCCGAATTTAGAGAGCAACACGCCGCGGTCGGTTTTTGTCCGATTTTTAAAAGCAACACGTCGCGATCGGTCTTTGTTGCTTTTTTAAAAGCAACACGTCGCGATCGGGCTTTGTTGCTTTTTCAAAAGCAACACGCCGCGGTCGGGCTTTGTTGCTTCTTCAAAGGCAACACGCCGTGATCGGACTTAATGCGGATTGCGAAAGCAACACGCCGCGGTCTGGCTTTGTCCAGGATTCGAGGGCAACACGCCGCGGTCGGACTTGGTCCAAATTCAAAGCAACACGCCGCGGTCGGACTTCGTCCGTTTTTTTTGAAAGCAACACGCCGCGCTCGGACTTTGTCCGATTTAAAAGCAACACGCCGCGCTCGGACTTTGTCCGATTTAAAAGCAACACGCCGCGTTGACACTTGGGCTCTGTGCGAAACGGCGCAGGCCAATTTAAATGTGCGTTTCGCGGGGCGCTGTGCGAGCAGCGCTTCGCGGGACATTATGCGGTAAGCAGAACGCCGCCTGGAGCTCCTATGCCTGCCCTGTTTCTCGGGGCAACACGCCGCGAGGAGACTTGTCTTCTCAAAGCAACACGCCGGAGTAAATATCATCATAGCTCCTGAGTCAGGGGTGTGGTCACTTTGTGGCGCTCCCTCCTCCGAAATAACCATGCCATCCATGAAGACGCCCGGGTGTCACTGCTTTGCTGATCTTGCATCGCGCAGGAGATGCTGGGCAGGTAAGCCCGGGGTCTGGGGTGGCTTATGGTTGGGTCGTTGATGCGATGCAGACTTCTCGTTAGGTCCTTCAGCCTCTCACGTGCCCCTTGAATTCGGCAGGGAGGGAGTGCTGCGGGCGCAAGATGCGTAACGTATAGCCTCCCTTGCGTCTTGTCAATGCCTACCTTCTCGTGGTCTCGCTGGTAACGTTGTGCTCTCTAGCACGACGGCTAAGTGGTGTTGGCGCCGCATGCACACTCGGCAGCCGAACATCAGGCAATGCCATAACCGCAATATGAGAGTGCATGTGGGAAGAGACAAACGCGGGCCCACAGGTCAACCAACTGAACACCCAGCGCTGAGCCGCCGTTGAACGTGGGGTGTGCTGTAGCGGAACCCCGAAGCCAAGGTGGGAGATAGCGTGCCGAGGGCTGCATGGTCGTGGGGTGTAAGACACGGCCGCAAACGATTCCCGTAGGGCACCTGGCGCAACCCTGCGGTAATTAAGTCGCCCTACTCGGGTACTGGGGGCTCTGCCCGAGCGGACCTTGCGACTCGCCAGAATCGTGGGATTTATTATGGATAAAAAACAAAACTCAACTAATACATTAAAACCGAGATATATGACGATGACAATGGCACACAAAACGGATAAAGATAAGGATGAGGAACAGGACCCCTTTAAGAGAAGGGAGTCCATCACCAGATCGCCGCCATCTGCCAAAATAGTGGTGGCTGGAGGAGCGGGCAGGCCTTGCTCAGCTCCGCTTGAACAAGGCGTGGAGGCGTATGACTCCCCAGCTGAGAGGAGGACGACAAGGCCAAATGACACAAAGATTTTGAGAGAGAGAGAGGCCGACGATGTATTTGTTTTTCCTGGCCCCAATGCGCCAAGGGCTGCAGAAGGGAAAGGCGCGGAGGATGGCAACAAGGATTTCTTAGCTCCTGGAGACGCGGATGTGTGTGGGTATGGAAGAAACAGGAGTGATAGTGTGACGAGCAAGGCGAGTGATGTAAGTGTGAGTGCGAAGCGGAAACGAGTGAATGAGAGCGTTGCGGAAGTGAGTGAGATAGCGTGCATGAGAGTAATTGGTGCGAGGCTCCGTAAATTCTTGTTTACGGAGACAAACAAAATTTCAAAGAGTGCGAGTGAGAAAATACTAGACATTGTGGGAGAATATAAGAAACAGATGATGAAAATGTGCAAGAATGAGAGAATACAGGGGAAACTGGATGAGTGTATGCGTCGAGCGAGTCGGGATTTAACCTACGGCGGACGTGGAATGAGCTATGCGAGCGTGAGTGCGAAAAATGTTGAAAAGAGCGTGATTGAAAAGGTACAGGAAGTGAATGTGAAGACGAGTACGAAAGAGAAGAGTTATGCGGTAATAGTGAGAGCGGATGATGCAAGTGCGAGTGTGACAAGTGAGGAAGTAAAGGAGAGAATAATGAAGCATGTGAGCAAGTCACTGAATGTGCGTGTGAAAGCGGTGAGGAAAGTGAGGAATGGAGGTGTAGCAATTGAGACGATGAGCGAGAGTGAGTTGAAAAGAATAAGAGAGTGTGGTCAGTTTAAGAATGCTGGCCTAAAGGTTGAGCTGCCTCGCAAGATAGGCCCAAAGATCATCTTGTACGATGTGCCGAATGATATGGCGAGTGAAGTGTTAATGAGAGAAATGTATGAGAGGAGCTTGAAAGGGCGAGTGGATGAGAGAGTATTTATGGAACGTGTGCGTGTTGTGAGTAGGAATGCGAAGAAAGATGCAACCGGCGGAAATGTGATATTAGAAGTTACGAGTGCAATAAGGAATGTGCTCTGTAATGACGGACGAGTGTTTGTGCATTGAAAGGCCTTTAGGGTGAAAAAGTTTTTCAGTGTGCTGAGGTGCCACAAGTGCTTTGCATTTGGGCACATGATGCGGCAATGCACCAAAAAGGAAAGACTGTGCCAAAAATGTGGATGTGTAGGACACATGATGAGAGATTGTAAAAAGGAAAGTGTGTGTAGAAACTGTAAGCTGAAAGGGAGCAAATGTGATCATTCGGTTCTGTCCGAAGTGTGCCCGGAATACGTGAGAGCGTTAGAGAGAGAGAAAGCGAGAATAAATGACGAATAAATGGTGCGTGAATGTAGTGCAGTATAACTGCCAGAGTGCGTATGCGGTTATGTGTGATCTGGGTGAGATGATGCGCGAACGTCGAGTGAGTGTAGCACTGCTGCAAGAACCGTATGAAAGGCATGGACGTGTGGTGGGCTTGCCCATAGGTATGGATGTGATTGTTTGCGAGAGTGGGACGGTGAAAGCAGCAGTGGTGGTAAATGACTCTAGGTTAGACGTGATGTGCGTGAGAGAGTGTACGAATGAACTTGGAGTGTGCGTGTGGTTGAAGGGGGACTTTGGCGAAATGTATGTGGTGTCCGTGTACTGCCAGTACGGTAAGAGTATCGAGCCGTACTTGGCGTACATGGACAGAGTATGTGAGACGGCCGGGGGAAAGCGTCTGCTGATAGGTATGGATGCAAATGCCGTCTCTCCCTTGTGGTATAGCAAGGGTGGAGGCAGTAGAGAGAGTGAAGCGCGTGGTAGACTGATCGAGGAATGGATGATTGCGAGCGGGATGAATGTGTTGAATGAGCCGAGCAAGTTTTACTCGTTCAGCGGGCCGAATGGGGAGAGTGACATCGATGTCACTCTCGTGAACGGCGTGAATGGAGGGTGCCGGTATGAGTGGGAAGTAAAGCCTGATTGGGGAGTGAGTGACCATAACGTATTGCTAATACGGATGGTACACAGAGAGAATGTGGACACGAATGAGGACATGTGTAGATGGGTGTGCAAGGACGTAGACTGGGAAGGGTATATGTGTGATATGCGAGAGAGTGCGTTAGAGGATGCAGCGAGCGCCATAGACGAAGCGGATGCGCAGAGCTGTGTAGAGCGAATGATGAAATGGATCCATAGTGCGAATGATCGATAGATGAAGAGGTGTAAACCGGTGTATGCTAGGAAGCTTGTGTGGTGGACGGATGAGCTTGAGAGGCTGAAGAAGACTGTAGGAAGGAGCAGACGTGCCTACCAGCGTGCGAGAAAGAGGAATGGAAGCAGAGTGGAAGAAAGAATGAATGAATATAAGAATGTTTTGCGGGAGTATAAGGAAGAAATGCGAAGAGTGAAAGAGGAGAATTGGAAGCTATCTGTATGCGTGACTGGGAACAGGGATCCATGGAGCGATGTGTATAAGGTGTGCATGGGAAAGCGTGATAGGGTAAGATTGAGTGGCATAAAAGTGGGTGATAGAGTGACGAGTACATGGAAAGAAAGCGTGGATGAGCTAATGAAGAGATTCTTCCCGGCAGCAAGGACGAACGTGGCGATGGACGTCAGGGGAGACGTGAGGGAGGAAGAAAGGCAGTTTGAATGGAGCGAGGTGGATGTGGCAGTGAGATCGATGAAAGTGGGTAAGGCACCTGGTATGGATGGTGTGAGTGCTGAGATGTTGCGAGCGATTTGGCGTGCTGTCTCGGTATGGATGAAAAGAATGTATGATGTATGTCTGAATACAGCGTGTTTCCCCCCGGCGTGGAAAACTGCGCGGGTGGTAGTGTTATTGAAGTCCCCCATTAAACCTAGGTCGGACCCTGGGTCTTATAGGCCCATTTGACTGCTGTCCGTGCTGGGGAAAGTGTTGGAGCGAATGATGGTTGGAAGACTCGAGCGAACGATGTGTGGAAGAATGTGTGACGCCCAGTACGGATTCGTAAGGAATCGGTCGACCGAGGATGCATGGAATCGAGTGCATGACTGGGTGAATGGGTCGGAGAGAAAGTATGTGTTAGGAGTGTTCGTGGACTTAAAAGGAGCGTTTGATAACTTAGAGTGGGAATGTGTGATCGAGAAATTGCGTGAGGTTGAATGTGAAGAAATTGAATTATGGAAGAGCTATTTTAGCGGCAGGCGTGTATGCATGATGGGTGCGTGTGACACAGTGTGGAAGGACGTAAAGCGTGGCTGCCCGCAGGGCTCCATCTGTGGTCCATTTATATGGAACCTAATGATGGATGAACTGTTGTGGCGGCTGCGTGAGATTGAATGTAAAGTGGTTGCGTACGCGGATGACTTGTTGTTGGTCGTGGAAGGACAGAGCCGAGCGGAGTTGGAGAGAAAGGGTACGGAGTGGATGAGAATGGTGTACGAATGGGGAGTGAAAGTAGGTGTGAGTGTGTCTGAGAACAAGACTGTGATGATGTTGATGAAAGGTAGTATGGCTGGGACGAGGCCTCCCAATGTACGAGTGAATGATAGATGCGTGAGGTATGCGAGGAGCGTGAAATATCTGGGTGTTTGTGTGAGTGAAAGGATGAACTACAGGTTGCATCTGGAGTGTCTGAGAAAGAAATGTATGAATGTGGTGGGAAAATTAAGACGCGTGTTGAGAAGTGAGTGGGGTTTGCGAAAGAAAGTTGTGACTGTGTTGTATAAAGGTCTGTTCATGTCGTGTGTGATGTATGGAGCGAGTGTATGGTATGGAGTGATGAGATTTGAATATGCGAGGGAGCTCATAAATAGGTGTCAGCGAGTGGTGTTGAGTGCGTGTCTGAATGTATGTAGAACGGTCTCCACGGCGGCCATGCAAGTCCTTATGGGTGGCTTGCCGTGGGACCTGGAGTGCGTGAGAAGAGGAGTGTTGTATAAGGTGAGAAAGGGAATTAGTATGAGTGAGTATGATGTAGTGAATAATAGTGACTTGCGTGAGAGAGGTGTGGAAGGATGTATGGAATTGGTGAGTGAAAGGCTGTATGAGATGTGGCAGAATAGATGGAATGAGTGCGAGAAAGGAAGAGTGACGTATGAATTTATAAAGAATGTAAGGTTTGCGGGTGAGTGCCGAGAGTTCGAGCCTAGCTTGAGCCTGGGCTATATTCTGACAGGGCATGGAAGTTTGAATGAATTCATGTATAAGCGTGGTCTGTCTGAGAGTGAGAGCTGTGCGTGCGGAGCGGAGAGAGAAAATTGGAAGCATGTGTTGGTTGAGTGTCCAATGTATGGTGATGTGAGGAACCTGAGTGAGTGGGGTGTGATTGTGCGAGAGAATGGCAGTGTGGATGTGAGTCGCATGTTGGAATGTAAAGAAAGGTATGAAAGTGTTGGTGTGTGTTTAAAACGCATCAGAAAATACTAGCCGTGGAATAAAATAAATTATTCTGTTCGAATAATATTTTATAAGATTCTAGAATAATCGATATTTACAGCAAATCGTTTTTTGTATGTTTTTCGCGGAGAAACACAGCGACATAAATCAATCTGTCTCAAAAAAACATTCCTCAAAATATTAACAATTAACGATATCACAACCGTTCCGCCGAATAATTATTTTCAGTGAGCATGCGCGGCTTACCACGGGCGCCTCTTTTCACCAATAATTATCGCGATCACCCGCGCGCGCATGCTTTCTGCCAGCCGTCTTCCGTTAATTTTGACAGCGGCCAATAATGAGCTGTGCCCTCGAGTCACCTCGAGCACACTTAAAATTGCATTGCTCGCAATAATTGGCGCTTCCCGAAAAAGTGGGTTTTCTTCGGAAACCCATAAAAGAGAGCTCGCACCCGAAATCCGGGCCTTATCGCTTTTCCGCCGTGAACCGCATAACGCAACCGCAGATTTGTAAAACCGCTAAAATTCGTTGACAACCGCCGCTTATTCCGCACTTTGATTTTGATTCCGATTTTCTCTGTAAATTAAGTAAAATTGTAAAAGTTTGTTGAAGTGTTCGTTCTTAATTGTTTTATAATATTAAAGTCAGTTTAATACAAAAAGGTGACTCATCCTTTGGTGCAGCGCGATCCTTTTTCTCGCAGCGCGTTCGTGAACATATTTCTGGTCCTTCGAGCCGGATCCGTCGCACCGGCAACCGCAAGTTCGCGAGCGTGACTTCTCGTGTGAGTGAAAGTGTGAACGTCTGGGTGTGCAGCCGTCATGGATGTGTCCACGCTGGTCGATTGTCAGCGTTAGATTCAAATCCGAATCTCACGCTCAGAGTACTTGAAGAAGCTGGGCAGCGCCAATATCACCACCAGTGCTATCGCCACACGCACCAGAATTCTGGATCAGCTGTGGACAAAGTTTGAGACGCAGCACGACCTTATCCGAGCGGCCCTGAAAGACAAATTCAGTGAGAGCGATTATTTTAAATCAGATTTTCATGCAGATACAGAAAATCTATACGTAAGTCAGCGAAGCATACTTGATGGCTACGCCGAACACTTTCGTGCACCGAACGTAGCTCCTTCTGCCGACGTCACGCCACGGTCGTCACTGCCGCGCATCAAGGTACCGCCATTCTCGGGTGCTTACGCTGATTGGCCGTCGTTCCGGGATCTCTTTCTCTCCGTCGTGAGTGGCAACGCGATCTCCAACATCGAGCGCTTCCATCACCTCCGCTCATATCTGACGGGACCGGCTGAAAAATTAATAAAGTCGTTACCCGTCACTAGCGACAATTATGAGCGTGCTTGGGCGATACTGGCCAAGCACTGCACTACAACAATAAAAAAGAATTGATCCGCTTCAACTTTGCCACGTTCATCGCCGTGCCAAAGATGAAGGGAGATACCGCAGAGGAGTTGAGACGCATCCACAACGCCGTTACTGCCACCGTCAACGGTCAGGAGAGCATCGGGCGTCCAATAAACTCCCACGGGATGGACCTCTTCAACTTCCTGGTGACTGAGCTTTTTGATGCACGCACACGTCTGGAGTGGGAGTCGTCCATTTCAGACTCATCAGAGCCAGCACAGAACGAGGCACTCGTTGACTTTATCAGTCGGCGGATCCTGACGCTTAATGCCGCACGACCGAAGGGCGTCAGCAAACCGTCCGGGAATGCTCCACGGATCGCCAAGGCACACGTCACGAAACACCAAGGATCTGAACCGCCGCACTGTGCACTGTGTCGCGAGAACCACACTTTGATGGCCTGCCGAGACTTCAAGGCCAAGACGGTCAACGAGCGTAAGGCATTCATAGAGACAAGCACAAGCGCTGCTACAATTGCTTAAACAACCACTTTTTATCTCGCTGCCAGTCAAAGAAGAACTGCCTCACATGCGACGCACGACACCACACGATGTTGCACGGAGCACCGACGTCTTCACTATCAGCTGAGGCCACCACACGCGCCACCACACTGACCACGACTCTGCAACATCAGGATCACAAGGCCGTTCTTCTGGCAACAGCTCGAGTGAACATCGCCGATCGGTACGGTTCACCACACGCCGTACGCGCTCTGATCGACCAATGCTCTGAGGTGTCGATCATTTTAGAGACCTTGGCACAACGCCTTCGCCTTCCTCGAGTTTCGACGGATCTCTCGATCTTCGGCATCGGAGGGACCCGCTCAGGATCCGCTCGAGGCAAAGTAACGCTGCACGTAACATCAGACGTGACCAACGCCGAGCTCAGCGTGGTAGCCTTTGTGCTGCCTCGCATATCACTGCAGCAAGGATCAGTCTCACGAGGCGAGGAGAACGCAGCTGGCCTCATCTCAAAGGACTCCAGCTGGCCGATCCTCGTTTTTTGGACGACGACCCAGCTGAGTTACTCCTAGGAGCCTAGGTTTATTCCTTGATTCTCGAGGAAGGCCTCCGCAAGGGAGATTCGAGGATGCCGATCGCTCAGCAAACAAACCTGGGGTGGATCCTCTCTGGCGGATACGACGCCGCTTCAGTCAACGGACATCGCCGCACATTCCGATGCACCGCCGATCATGACCTCGCCGACCTCGTTCGCCGCTTTTGGGAGCAGGAGAGCGAGCCAATATCTCAGGCTCCACTCACTCCTGACGAAACCAAGTGCGAGGAGCTTTACGTGCGCACCGTCACACGCACGCCCACCGGAAGATACATGGTGAGACTGCCTCTCGCATCACCGCCGACGACTCTTCAAGACACTCGCCGCCCAGCGGAGCACCTCCTGAAGGCCATGGAGTCCAAGGGCAGCCGAGACTTTCGATTCGATTCGGCGACCTTTATCGCAGCTTCATGCAGGAATACGAGGACCTGCAACACATGAAGAGGGTAAATATCGCAACAACAGCTGAGGACATCAGATGCTACTTACCGCATCACGGGGTCCTGAATGAGTCGAGCACGACGACGAAGCTCCGAGTCGTGTTCAACGGCTCTCAACGGACACGAACCGGGACCTCGCTGAATTCGCATCTGCTGACTGGGGCGAATTTACTGCCCGCTCTCACCGACGTACTGCTGCGATGGCGTTGGCACCGGTATGTCTTCGTCACAGACATCGAGAAGATGTACAGCCAAATTCTCGTACATCCTGAGGACTGCAGTCTTCAAACAGTACTGTGGCGTCATAACAGAACGAACGAGATCCAGGAGTACGAGCTGCTGACGGTGACCTACGGCATGGCTTGTGCACCGTTCCTGGCCATCCGAACGCTGCGACAACTCTGTGCGGACGAGGGGGCGCAGTTTCCTCAAAGGGCCACAGCACGGCGAGATTGCTACGTCGACGACGTAGTCACCGGAGCGGACGACCTCGGCGATGCCGTCAACCTCCAGACAGAGCTGCGCAACCTCTGCATGGCGGGCGGATTTTTGCTGAGGAAGTGGGCTTCAAACAATCCGGACGTCCTCAGCGGAGTCCCACAGGAGCATCGGCTGCAGCAAGGACCACATTCCTGGGACGACGAGAGCCATTCGACCTTGGGTCTGCGATGGCATCCTCAAGAAGACCGGTTTGCTTTCGCCATACATCCTCGTGTAGTCAGCGAGTTCACGAAGCGACGAGTCCTCGCAGAGACTGCACGGCTGTTTGACCCGATGGGCTGGCTCGCACCTGTCGTGATTCGGGCGAAGATCCTGATCCAGACCACCTGGCTTCAGCAACTCGACTGGGACACTCCACTACCTGCCAAGGACGTCAAACGTTGGCAACAGCTGCTGAACCAGCTACCTCTGTTCAGCAACATATGGGTGAATCGCTGGCTCAGCGATTACTCCACGTTGCAGATCCACGGCTTCGCAGATGCATCAGAGCGAGGATATGCTGCCGCCGTTTACATCCGCAACTCTGGAAAGGAACAAATCACAATCAATTTAATCATGGCGAAATCTAAGGTCGCACCCGTCAAGCCAGTTTCGTTGCCTCGTCTTGAACTGTGCGCTGCTGTGCTACTCACCACGTTGACGTTGCATATCCGAAACACCCTCGGCTTGACATCAACTCCAGTGCACCTGTGGTAAATTGAGGTCGGACTCGTGGGGGTAGTGGTTAAAGCCGCATGCTGGTTAGGGGCTCTCGGGCCTCGACGGATGAGCAGCGTATCTGCTCAGGCACCAGTCCTGCACAGCTGGTAGAGCGTTGGACAGGCGCTCGCCCCAACCGGTGGGTTGCCGAAGAGTCCTACAAACTCGGAGGCGCTACTGGTAGTTCCTGGCCTGCTGGAACGAGCTGATTGGGCTTATCCCAATTCCGCACCCATAGGGGTCGTGTGATTAAGCTCTCTGAGCAGGTACCGCACGTTAAATCAACCACGGACATCTGTTCCTATCTACTTTCCCCAGGGGGCTACTGACGATTCGACAGTAGTACGGGCATGACGCACCCGGGGCCCCGAGGTCCCTTTCAAGCCAGGATGGGAGGCATCGTGTCTGGGGCTGCATGGCCGCGGGGAGGTTAAGTTGCGCGACCGCAAACGATCCCCCAGGGGCACCTGGCGCAACCTCTGTGATATATAAGTCGCCTTACCCAGGTGATGGAGGCTCTGCCTGAGTGGACATTTTTTTTCCTGCCATACTCGTGGGATATACATGGAAAGAACAAAACTCTAACAAAAACACAAAAACTTGGCTGATACTTTGGTAACGACTAATGCTGGCACGAAAGTAACCGAAACTCTGAACGCCGAAAAAGAGAGAAAAAGAGAATTGCTGTTTGCGCGAAGGGGATCTGTAAGTAGATCACCACCTCCTTCGGGTAGTACCCAAAAAGACACTGAAGAGACGCATGAAGGGAACACAAGGCTGAGTGATTCTGAAAATGAGAAGGATGGATATGAAAGATTAGAACAGAGCACAGGAGTAAATGAAGTAGAGGAGATGATGGAGACAAAGGAACCGCTCGAGACATTCATGTTTAATGATAACAACAAAATAACAAAATCTGGAATAAAATACATATTGTCCAAATGGGCAGTACTAGAAAATAGACTACATAATGTAGTTTTAGAAAAAGAAAAATGGATAGCTGCTTACCAAGCTGTTGCTGACTTGAGGCCTAAAGGACTCTCCTATGCCAATGTTACGGCAGGAACTCCAAGGACTGCTACAGGTGCTGTAAAAGAAAAAGAAAAGAGGTCTGATACTACGCACAAAGTAGTACTAATTAAACCTATAAAAGAAGACGAAGATGCGAGAACGAATAGTAAAATAAAAAAGGAGGTTATAAAGGAACTGACAAGTACAAATAAAAGGCTGAGGATAAAAGCAATAAGGCAAATGAGAGGAAAAGGAGTAGTGGTGGAGGTGGATGAAAGAGACGGGGACTTTGTGAAAAGAATAAACCTAACAACAAAGAAATTGAAAGTAGAGGAGCCAAGGAAAATAAATCCTACTATTATAATTTATGACGTAGACAGGGAATATAAGTTTGAAGATCTCAAAAAAGATTTCATACTTAAAAACTGTGACAATCCGGATCCAATCGAAATAGAAGAATACAAAAAGGATAGTGTGGGAGTAACTATGACTCTCTCGGTCCTCAAAGCAACACGCTGCGATGGTACTTAGAGAGAGTCGTGGTTGGTTCGTGATGCGCCAACGAAGTCCTCTAGTAAGGACCTTCAGCCTCTCACGTCCAAGTTGTACCTCCACCTCCTTGTGGTGCTCCCGGAAACGGCCTACTTTGAAAGTTTAAACTCGGTAGGTGTCGACTAAGAGAGTGTACAGCGAAGTGCGCCCCAAAGGGCTTCGGCCCATGCGCCTACGGTCATGGTGAGTTGTGGGGCTAAGAAAGACCGGGGTTTCTTGGGGGGCTCTTGGTTGTCAATCCGTTTGCCCCCCTACACGCAATTAATTATGGAGAGAAATTTGAATGAGAATACTGTCCCGGGTTCTCGGATGGCCCGGGGACTGCGTGCGAGTGCTTGCTTGAGTGAGAGCGCGAGAGGTGCGGAGGACCCTGACGGGGTCGCAGCTGGTCCGTCGCAAACCATTATAAGGACCAGCCAGGCTGAAGTGGACAGCCTAGAGGAGGAAATGTTCAGCTGTGAGCAGTGTTCGGCGAGGTTCCGGAACATGCGTGGTCTTGGTGTCCACAAAGTACGTGCTCACCCACTACAAGCTAACAGTGCTATCAATGTTGACCGCTTAAAAGCCAGATGGTCAGTTGAGGAAACTAGACTCATGGCACGCGCTGAGGCTGAAGGCACCTTAGCCGGGGAGCTTTTCATTAACCAGTATCTGGAGACAAGGTTCCCCAATAGGAGTCTCGAAGCCATCAAGGGTAAACGGCAACAGGAGCCTTACCGAGTGATGGTTAGAGACTTCTGCCAAGAGATCCAATCGCGTCGCGCGATTGTGATCGATGAGGGCGATAGGGATGGTGCGGTGATGACACGAACCGACACCATTCCTGCGGCCACTGAGGCTAGTACTGACGATCAAAGCGCACATCAGCCTTCCCCTGAACAAAGTTCTCAGAGGCTGCGGGACAAGATACAATCACTCGTAGAGCAGAGTGCGGCGTTCCGTAGCTACGAGGCTGATACTCTTGCTGGCACGGCAAGAGATGCTCTGACGGCGGGGAGGGTCGACGTCTTGGCTATCAAGAGATGGCTGGGCATGATCTTCCCTCGGCCGCTACAAGTGCGCCCTCCGCAACGCGTTTCGGCAAAGAAGCACTGTCCTCCAGTCAAGCGAGAGAGCAGGGAGCAGAGGAGAAAGAGGGAGTATGCAATTGTGCAATCCCTCTACAAAAAGAACAAGAAGTCCTGTTTGTCGCGTATGCTCGAGGGCGACTCGGTGCGCGAGAGGCCGTCTGCTGTCGAATTCTTTAACTGCTGGCGCCCCATTATGGAGGCCTCCAGCGGTGCGGATGGAGACATGACGGACTTGCGTGAGTCGTTTGGGGAAGCGGCACAGGCTGCGAGTGCTGTGTAACGTCCAGACAATTTCAAAACTTCAAACCTTTTCAAAACTTTATTCTTTAATCTATTAGTCATGACAATCTCTAACCTGCATGAAAGACCGGTAATAACGAATATTTAATCACACATATAATTACTCGTAGGTTAAAACATGTCTTCTCACAAATGACGACAGAGTAATTATTCACTTTTAAATTTAATAATATTGATAGCATAAAAGGCATAATTAATAAAGACTCTCTACTCTCGATCATTCGTTAGGAAACATAAACCTGAAATAAGAATAAGCGTGCCTATATTATAACTATTCATAATTCAAGAGACTTAAAAATCGTACACGTAATGCGTAGTAACATTGTAGCCGTCACACGTTCGAAAGTACTAAATAAGGATACCATAGTTCGACTATGAATATTTAAAATCCTCATTGATTATTTGTGAAAAAACCTAAAATAAGGTTAAGAACGTATATATATATATATATATATATATATATATATATATATCAATCGTATACTTTGACGACACTATATATATTCTCTGGCGATTTCAATGACTGTATAAGACATGTAGTATTCTCTGGCGATTTCAATGACAGTATAAGACATATAGTATTCTCTGGCGATTTCAATGACACTATAAGAAATAATATTTGACATACAAATAATTTGAACGACTTAAATGAATAGTAGTTACTTATTTTTGAATAGATTTCGATTAATTATACAGATTGACTATTACGATATAATATTCATTTTACTAATATTAAATATGCTAAGTTTTAAATATGTACACGATATATATATATTAACACACAAAACTTCTTATAAATACATTTACTTATAATTATAAGTAAATGTATTTATCCGAAGTATTAACCCGAAGATCATATACATAGCGCAAAATAACATTATATCCATCATACGCCCAAAGGAGCCACTACACTAAGAGAAGAATACTATTATTTTCTCTCAATGCATGTTTGAAACCCGCCTTATTAAAACGGTACTACCTGAAAATATATATATATATATATATATATACATATCGCTAATAAAGAAGTATACTAAGTAATTAAATAATTATGTATGAAAGCCGCTTTACTATGTGAACTCGGCTTTACTCGCAAGGAAGCATCCAGAAGATTCTAGAAGGTTCTAGAACAATAGCGTGATGCAATGCATGATGCAACGCTGAAACACGTTGCAACCTGCAAGGCCCATTGCAAGCCGCATAGCGATGAGTCACCAGCCACCTGCAAATCGATTACCAAGAAGAAGATAAGATAAGTCGGAGCGCATAGCCAACAAAGGCATACAGCTATCGCTACCGAGAATAGGATAAGGAAAGTCGGAGCGACCGGCGATGAGTCACCTAGGAACGCCGCTATCTCTACTAAGAAGCCATCTCTCCGGGACTTAACCGTCGCAATCTCTACCAGGAACAGATTGTCTCCGGTACTTCCCCGGCATACCTCTCTTGCCATTGGCTAAGCCGCATCGCCCGATGGGAGGAGCGAGCCCCATTTTTGGGTATATAAACCCGGCTCCCGGCACGGAACGGCAGTGATTTCGTCGCAGTGGTTCCAGTCAACAACAATCCAGCACTCAACCAGCAAATACTACGGGGCTCTGAAGACATCGAGACATAGCCGCCATTTCGGACCGAGGTACCGAGGCTCCTCAGCTCTTCAACTCAGAGGGAAGAACACAGTAGCGAAGTGTACCATAGCAAGGCACATAAGACATTGTCTAACCTTGTGAGTATTTAAGCCAGTTCACATATCCCTAAATAGTAAAGCGCGACGGACACTCATTATATTTAATCATTATATTTAATTAATTATTTAACCACTGAATTTCGAACTCAATCTTATTTCACATTACGAACTCTGAATTTAATTATTTAACCACTGAATTTCGAACTCAATCTTATTTCACATTACGAACTCTGAATTTGAATACAGACATAAGCCATATATTACTCTGCGTTTCCGATATTATTCCAATCTACGATTTGCATCTGCATACGTCTGCGTTACAATCGTCGATCTATTTAATATTTTATCCAATACTATTCAATATTATTTAACCGATATCGCATACTTATTCAATCTATTATAATAAATATACTTATGTATTTTATTATATCACTGCTTATTTATATATGTATGTAACCTCGTATCCTACTACCTATTAGCGAATTGAATAACGCTAATTCCTCAGTACACATTAGAATATTATATCCTGCCAGAAGGTAAATTCGCAAATCATCTCAGAGATGCACGTTTAGTAAAGTGAACGTCGCATTAGCTTAATAAGACCAGGACCTGAGAACCCGGAATAACCGGATGTATACCTACCTCTCTATTCTTTTATGCTTTTAACACCTTGCATTTTCCAATAATTGCGAATTACTTTACCACACCGACTGACAGTGATCTTGCATATTGATATTTAAATTTATTTGACAAGTGTACTCCACCTTACCCTATTTGCTACTATTAAAACCATACCCTGTCATAAGGTAAATTCGTTACTACGATTCTGAGATGCACGTTCTGTAAAGTGAACGTCGCATTAACCTTCGGGGACCGGAATCCACGGGCAACCGTACATTTCTTCACCCTTCCCTGCTTACTCTCTCTCTGCTTTACAAACCTAACGAATTACTTTACCAAACCAAATGACAGTGGTCTTAATGATTATTAAAAATAATTAATTCACAATTTACAATTCAATTATTGATGCCTGAAGCTACACGTATTAATACTCTTAATATAGATATTAATACTTATATTCAAACCTCTATTCCTAACTCCTCTATACCCATTAGAGTTATATCCTGTCAGAAGGTAAATTCGCAAATCATCTCAGAGATGCACGTTTAGTAAAGTGAACGTAGCATTAGCCTATTAAGACCAGGACCTGAGAACCCGGAATAACCGGATGTACACCTATCTCTCTATTCTTTCATGCTTTTAATACCCTGCATTTTCCAATAATTGCGAATTACTTTACCATACCAACTGACAGTGATTTTGATATTCATTGACAATTTGTTACTTCAAAGTCTAAGATTTATTTATTCATTAAGAATTACTATTTCAAAGTTTAAGATTTAATTATTAAAGATTGAAACATCAAGTATTAATATTCTCAACGCAGATATTAATACTCCTATTCAAATCCTTCCTTTTATCCACATTATTACCAATTCTCATTTAATACAGGTTTATTATAATAATTACTGACATAAGGTTAATTTATTAATAGGTAAAGGGCTTTCTCGCATAAGATTAACCTTTCTTCTTTGTTCGCTTTCATTAACGAGTAAATCACGCTACAAACGTGAGTCATATTCAATTATTTCAAATAATAGAACAATCTATCTTTCGATTTATTCATGTGAATTTATTTAACCGTTAGATGGTCTCTCCTTTCCGACGAAGGAATCAGATCGATCGAAACGAGCAGCACCTTCACAGGCTACGCGAACGTAGATCTCGAAGACCTCTAAATCTAAACGTTCAAATTTATCCAACTCGAATAATCATACAACCTCCCTCTTCAGACGCTTATTCGCCAATTAATAATATTCCTCCGTACATTGACTATTCTCACCCTCAATTTCCTGAACAGTCTCATTCAGAATCAAATACTTACTTAATCGATCCAAATCATCAAATTTTAACTGACCCTGATTATTACGTCCATGAGCAAACTCAACAATTAGCATCTCCGGAATACGATCCATTTTTACAACCCAATTCTAATATTTTCGACGAAGCCACCGTGGTACTCGCTCCCGACGACGTCAATAATTTCATCCCAGAAGGAGCACAGAATAATTTTAGTTCCTTTATAAACTATCTTAACCAATCTAACGACTCTGAACAGGAGCTCAATAACATTGTAATACAGTTCCAAACTCATCCTGAACCGAGTCAGGACCAGTAGATTTTGTGTCGACATAAAGGATTTATAAATGAATAAACAATTTTTATACTTGTAAAATATCTTTATTTCTTGACCCGACCCGCAGAATTCCTTCTCCATCCGACTTTCTCAATCGAATCTCAAGCTCTCGGCATCCCAGGGTATAGCCGGCCTAGCAGGTTGCCCTAAAAAAGTAGAGAGCAGCTTCTCGAACGTTTACCGAGGTAGACGCAAGAGAAGACCGACTTGTGCATAAAGTGATTTACCGTAAGGTGAATTGCCGGACGTAACAAGTAGGCCCTTTATTTCTGGTGGCAGCGGTGGGATTGGCCAAAAGAGATCGTTGAGAGGTCGCGGAGATTGATCTGTGCGATCGGTGTTATTTCACAAGTCAATTCAAGTAAAGCAAATTACAAACTACAAATTTTAAAACAAAATGTCTCTTGTTAGAACCCCAGTACACTCAGACAATTCAGAAAACCGAGTACTCACTCGTAGTCAACTTAATCTTTATTCTCAAACGCTAAACGACAAAGAAGCTCAATTAACAGCACAAGCTGAAACATTACGAAATAGAGAAGAAAATTTACTTTCATTTCAACGGACATTAGAGCAAGATAGAAACATGGAAGACGGTTCGGTAACCGGAATTTCAGAACAATTAGCTGCACAATTAACCCTTATGGAAAATTATCGGAACAAGTGAAACTCGCTTGTCGCGACGTTATAGATATAGTCGAACATTCTAACACTATGCAACGAACATTTTACGATAAATAGCAACACAAAGGACCACTACTCCTTCTCATCAAAATTCCCCGTATTTCGTCTAACGACTCTATAGACACGGATCCCTAAATTCGACGGTCACAAAATGTCCGTCCTCCACTTCACGAAAATTTGCGAACGAGCACTTCAACTAATCCCTAATAAGGGAAAATCTTTTAATTAATTTTAAAAATTTTCAAGGGAGCCTTCCGCAAAAGGGCGAATTAAAAAGCTTACGAGTTTTTTCGCGACGTTTAAAACTTTTTTCGGCCCCCCAACAAGTCCACGAAAAATTTGGGAAAATTAGAAACAAATTGAAACTAACGAAACTTTTTTTTAATTTCGGTGTTCAAAAATTAAAAGGGGAAACAAGGGGAAAAACTAATTTGCGGAAATCTGACGACAATTAAAGAACTTTAGAAAAGTGTTACAATTTTTTAAGGATACTTCGTTTTTTTAACCGCGTGAAATTGAAAGCCCAATTTTGCCCAAAACATTTTCACAAACCCCCCAAACAAAAATTTAGAAGAAAAACCCAAAAAAAAACTATCCCTTAATGGGGTTTATCTACCTGGGGGACTAAATTTTTTTAGGCACGACAAACCAAAAAAACGTTAATAAAAACCCCCCAAATTTAATCCCTAGCAATAATTTTTCTTCAACTGCCCCCTTCAAAAACCCTTGAAACCAGGTACCGGCCCAAATTTTCCATCTAAAATCTGTCGTTTTTGTAAGAGTTCCGGCTTTTTTCATAGCGAATGTGGGGAAACTTGTTATAAAAGATCACCGGCAAAATAAGCCGCCAGCATTCTTTTGCTAATTCGGGAAACCCCCAAGCTTCCGGAAAAACCGACGTCCGCCGGAACGAAGCCGATAGGACGCCCCAATCGACAAACTGATTCTACTCAAAAATCTATTCCAACCACTCACTCGAATCTGTAGTGAGCAAGGAATTAAACCCCAAAAGACTTCCCTTTGTAAACCATATCCCGCTTTATTATGAATGTAATTTTCATGTTTGACTCTGGCTCCGGTAAAAATCTTACAAACAAAAAATTTTCGTATTCCCCCTACGTTAATTAAAAAAAATAATTATATCCAATGAGGGATCTTTTCTGAAACTATAATAACGTTGGGTTCCAAAACCCTTTCTTGTTGGACAGATATTTATTCCATGTCATATGGGTCTTTTGCTTCCCCAAGAGGGGATTTAGGAAAGCTTTTTTAAAGGGAAAGAGATTTTCATAAAAAAGGATAGATGTCCCCCATCCGGCATATCGTCTTTCCCCTTTTGTCATTAGAAATAAAAAGCTACATTTTAAGAAAGGACTGTGACCCCTTTGTTGCTTCCATTCCAATCCAGAAATTATACTGGTACTTCCCCTACAAACCCCGCGAAAAGGGTGTTCTTCGGAACGCACTTTTTTACCCCCCAATCAAACGGAAAACATATTTACCAATTTTTAATACCACAAAGAGGATTTAAAAAATCGACATACCGCGGTAAAAATTTTGATTTCGGCTCGCGACCTATAAATATTAAAAAGATAGTACTGAGACCTTAGGGTCAAAGTCCTTTGAAGATGAAAAAAATGGGGAATCTTTTTAGGGCCGAAAAATTAGGGGGATTCGGACCCCGAAGAAGGATGGGAGATAAAATTATGATTTTCGAAGACCCAGGGGCCCGGGGACATTACCCAAAAAAAAAGACGAAAATGGAGATTATACTAAACACACGGAACCTTTGGGGATTCAGTGCGATTCCCCAAAGAGAAAAGATGGGAGAAAATCTACTAATACTTAAACCTTAGGGGATTAATGTTTGCAAAAAAGAGAAAATTTCCCCAGATCGGAGACCCCGGTAAGGGGGATGAAAATTTCTAATTCCGTCGATTTTGCGAGAACCCTAGGGTTTTTCGACCCAAAGACCATTTATTTAATTTGATCGACCACTGATGTCGAGCAAATTTTTAATCGAAATTTAAATCCGAAGAGATTTAAAAAACCCTCCCCTTCAATTAAAAAAGCTTGGATAGATTCCTTTTCCTAACGAAACCTTAGAAAATACAAACGCGACTCAACATTACATTTTCCCATTTAACGAATCCTATACATAAAGCTACAGGTTTCCCCTGTCCCAAAAGAAAAAATGATAAACAAATCCCCTGAATTTTAAAAATAATTTTGTCGAGTATTTACATCACCGTTAATTTACCGATCTGGATATACCGAAAAAACAATTCTCAAGGCAAAAACGTTGGCGATGGTTTTAGACTTCGGGACTAAAAAAAAAACCTAGGGACGCATACCCCTTTCCCAAATTTTCAAATACTTGTCAATTGGATCAGCCAAATTTTTCAAAATTTTATTTAGCTTCCGGATTACCAAATTTCTATGTCACTAAAGACGACATAAAAATATTTTCTACCCCTAAGGGCATTTCATTTAAGGCATTCGGATTTAAAAAAAGCCCCCCTTTTCCAAAACTTAGGTAATGATTATCGGGACTACAAGGAAACGAATTTCGTTTTAAAGGGCGACATTTTCGTTTAGCGCGATCATTGAAAAACGAAATTAAATGGAAAGATTAAAAGCAAAAAAATTTCGCGCGCGAATTTTCAATTTCAGCCGGATAAGTGGAATTTTTAAGCACGAAGTTGCTTATTTTGGCCTATAAAAGGCGCGAACGGAGTCAAAAACCCGACCGGGGAAAAAAAAACGATAAAGCCTTTCCAACTCCCAAAAACCCAAAAATATAAAACCCTTTCGGTTAGGGCCGGGTTTTAAAAGAAGATTCATACCAACTTTTCCAAAGTCGCCCCAAAACCAAAATGATTTTCAAAAAAGGATAGATTTCAATTTGGGAACTAAAACAAGTGAAGCTTTAACCTTAAAAACAGCATTAGCTCAAGGCCCCCTTCTTCAATATCCCATTTTTCAAAAAACCTTTTTTATTAACTCCCACGCACAGATACGCAAGGTGGGGAAATTTTAAATCAAGGTCCGGGGAGGAAAAGATCTTCCCGTCCGTATAATTCGAATTTTTGTAACCCCAGAAAAAATTATCAAAAATTGAAAAAGAAAGCTTGCCTCAATTTTTGTATTAATCATTTTTTCCCACCTTTTATCGGGGAAAACCCTTTTTATATAACGGGCCATAAACCTTTGATTTGGCTGCACTCTATAAAGATCCTACCTCCAGACTTGGAAAGGGGAAAACTAAAATTTGAAATTAATATAAATCAAATCAAAAAGGTCATTAAATAAAGCAGACGTTTATTTCGAAACCACCCCCGATTTAGTTTTACCAATATCGTTCAGATAACAAAGTCATCCGACAAACCAATTTTTCAAGCAACCTAGACCTTTGTCGATCAATTAAACAAAAAGCGCAAATCCATATCTCAAAAAAGAATACCAATTAATTTCCTAAATAACGGGAAAAAACTGATTTAGACGTGAAAATTCAACTCCGATAAAAATAAAACACGTTTTGCAAAATGTCAAACGCGAATTTAAAATTTTAAAACGATTAGTGGATCCAGCAAATTTTAGAAAAACCGTTCCAAAATACCACCCTTCCCAAATCCCCAGAAATAAGAAACGAGAAATTAGAGCAATCTATAAATCAAAAGGGGTAAAACATGTAATTTTATAAGTTAGAGGAACTCCTTAAAAGGAGCCGGCTTTTTTTTTTACCCAAATCTTTTACCCCCTTATGAAAATCTTTGTTTCGAAAAAGTTAAAATAAAGAGAATCAAATCAAAAATTTAATATCAATTTTCCCAAAAAAAAACAATCGATTTAATGAACCCCAACCGTAAAAATTTTCATACTCTTTTCTAACGTGTTTATCGAATTTCAATTAACTTTCCCCAGCATTTGCAAAAGCACAAATTGATGACATTCCTTTGGGAACATTGTTAACCCCCTAAAGAGATTTTTTCCGCCCCTATAAAAATAATATTTCCAAAAACTAGTCGCACCATCCCCACCCGAAAAAAGGGAAAATTAAATTTTTTAAAAAATATTAGCATAAGGTGGCCCTAAAGGGGGTTACAAAAATTTTTAAAACTTTACCCCTTATTTTTTTGGGAAAAAATAAACAAATTTCAAAATTTATTGAAAAAATCGCGACCCAAATAAAAAAAATTTAAAGCGCGTAAAACCAAAAAACCGATTTTTCGGATACCCCCCGGACAGCTTTGACAAAGGACTAAATAGTAGGGCCTTTCCCCCCCACAAATAACCCCGGGAAAAAATATATTCTAAAAAATGAAAATTTTTTAACTAAAAATCCTACTGTACCAAAAAAGAACCCCCTTTATTAACCAAAACCGACCTTTTACAAAAAATTATTTGATTTACGGGGTCCCCAAAAATTCTTTCCGACAAAGGGCAAACTTCCTATCAAATTTAATACGGTCCAAAAAAATTTAAATCCAAAACTTTAAAAATAAACCCCCTTTTTACCCCCAAACAAATGGGTCGAAGAACATCAATCATGTTTAGTAGAAATTTAAAGACAAAAACGACAAAGAAGACAATTTGGGTGAATTAAAAATCGCCATTTTCCCTTTTAAAAGCGTTTACGAAGGAACCAAATTTTCGGGCCCTTGAAACTAAATTGGGGCGACGGAATTTTCCAACCCCGTTTCCCCATTGAAAACCTCTAACCCCTTTCCAAAAATATTAAAAAAACTATTAATTTTTTTTACATTTGCGAAAAAGCGGACAAAAACTTTTTAGGCTAAAGAGAAAGGGAAAAATTTTTACTTTAAGGTAAATTTCCCCGGGAAATTTAAAAAGGAGATTTTGTATTTTTATTAAAAAACCAAAAAAAAAAAAATTTAGAAACTAGGACCCCCTTAGATAAAAGAGATTACCCCTTTCCCAAAAAAACCAAAATCTTAAAACCCCAAAACCCCGGGGGGGTCCAATCGAAGTTTTAAAAAATTTGCAAAATAAACCGGTTTAAAAAAAACATTTAATTTTGGGTTTCAGAGTTTTGGCATCGCCCAAACCCGTCCCCCAGGACAAAAACCCCCAGTTCTTTTACTCCTCCCCAAATTCCCCCTTTGCCGGGTAAAGGTACCGGGATGTAAATATCACTAATTTTGCCCTTGTAAATTGTTATTTCCCTCTTTATTAGCTGCACGCCCCCTTTTTCCAAAAAAAAAATTCCCCACGTGTCTGTTGGATTTGGGGGTTTTCCCAAAACCCCTTTGTATGTTTCCCCCCCCCCAACAAAATTTTTAAAACCCAAAACAAAAAAGCCAAATTTTCACTAATTTTCTAAAGCAAAAGATGGGAATCCCCTTTAATACCCCTAGCTTTTAAACTTTTTCCCAAAAATTAAAAAAAAAAAAAAAATTTTTTAAAAATCCTTTCGATCCCCCAAAAAAAAGCCCTAAAATATTAAAATCCCAAACGTCGAAACCCACCCCCTTTTCCCGGGGAAATTTTCCCTAAAAAGAAAATGTAAATTCTTTTTCCCCAAATACATGAGCTAATTATAAAAAGTACAATTTTCCAACTATTTCCAAGTTTTTGCCAGCAAAACTCGAACCCCAAAAAACCCTTTCAAATCACGTTCTGTCTGCGAAAAACCCCCCCTCCTATTCCCGTTCAAAGCGATGTTTTATAAAAATTAACCTAAAACTCAATGGAAGAATTTTCTTTTCCTATTAATATGAGTAAATTTTTGGAAAACCCAAAGATCCATCAGACCTGGGGGAAACGTTCCTACCCTTAATCATTTTCCCGCCACCCTTTTAAAAAATAAATTTTCTAAATTTTAATTTAAAATTTTTTAGAGTAAAACGACCAGTCCCTTTTTTCTCTCAATTATTTATGTATATAAATAAGTTTCCTAATTACGGTTTCTTTGCCTAGACGCCAGTAAATTTTTCAAAAAATTTATCCCAAAAAATTTCAGGGATATTTCATAATATACCCATGTAAAATTCCCCTTTTAGGAAACCGCCCAAATAAAAAAATTGTTAGCAAAGGGAAACCCCCCGCATTTTTCAAAAATTTTAAATTTTCTACTTTTTAAGGGGCCCTTTTTTTTCATCTTTTTATGAGGTTGCTTTACTCAATCCCCCTTTATAAAGGGGGCCCCAAATTTCATGAGGGAAAATCCCTGCAAAGGGTAATTTTAAAAAAAGCTATTATATTTTAATCTGCCATTCCCCCCGTCATGGTAAAAAATCGAAATTTTCCACTTTAATACTTTCGAAAAAAAACCTTTAAAATTTTTTAAAATTTTTAAAAATATTACGCTTTTATTTCCGGTTCGGAGAAATCGATCCGGGGCCCCCCCAGTTAAGAGCTAAACATATTCTATCAAAAAGAAATTTTTGAAAAATTTCTGAATCTTACAAAAAACCCGGGCAAACAAAAAAGCAAAAGCGCAAAAACCTCCCCTGAATAAGCGAAATATAAAATTTTTTAAAAATTTCCTTGCGCATTTAAAATGCATTTTTACTTTCTTTTTTACACGCATATATATATGTCCATGTGCGAGTCCGAAAACGGAACGACAATATAAATCATGCATATTATGATTTAATTATTAAAAGTTTCCTCGCACACCGTTCATTGCGCCCAATGCCAGGACTACCTCCGCACGTGCACATGTATATATCTATAGATACGTGCGTATATTCGTGCGCACGTACATGCTAGATAATTTCTTTATATTGTATTTAATTCAGTAAAACTAGTCCGATTGTGCGTTACAGCTTGGTCATGATGTTAGGGATTATTCTAATACTCTCCGTTAAAACTTCATTCGCCCTGATTGGATTCGATTGTGGTGGACAGCATCTTAACATCACCGCCGTCTCTCTCTTAGATGTTGGAGAATGCAATCTCCATCATCAAACTCCAAACTCCACGGAGACCTATATACAATTATTACAACTTTCCGAATATAATTATGCAGAAGTTATACAATGCAAACTGGAAATATCTCGCACAATATATCACTGTGGCATGCCACTCGCACATCTCAGTCGTCTTTAATGGAAAAGCAGATTATGTCCAAGAAACTGGATATTCACAATGTTTGCGAATGTTTCAAGATGGCACAAACGTCCTTGGGACCCTGCTCACTTAATTAGCGGACTCAAAATCAATCAAACTTCTTAGCGTAGCCTTACGTTAGCCGTGTAACGGCGTAGCCGTTACTAACGCCTCGCGGGCCGATCACCCGCCCGCCACTTGAGGCTATGGCGCCTAAGGCGCCCCTAAGCATAAAATCATAACTGATACACGGGTCACCCTACCCCAGGGGCGCCCCACTACAACCCCCAGAGGCGCCCCACTACGACGCCGGCGTTACCCCCACCACAGCCTCGAGGTAGAGTGGGGGAACCGCCGGCAGGGTATATAAGCCGGCTCGACGGATGAGCCGACACCAGTCCTGTTCCGGACCTCCTAGCCAGGCAACGGGCTTCTCGTTGTTACGCCGGGTTTCTCGGTTTCTGGCCTCCTACCTTTAGTATCGGGCAACGGGTTTCTCGTTGTTACGCCGGGTTTCCCGGTTTCCGGTCTCTTCCTGCTACACGCCGGGCAACGGGTTTCTCGTTGTTACGCCGGGTTTCCCGGTTTCCGGTCTCTTCCTGCTACACGCCGGGCAACGGGTTTCTCGTTGTTACGCCGGGTTTCCCGGTTTCCGGTCTCTTCCTGCTATACACCGGGTGACGGGTTTCTCGTCATTACGCCGGGTTTCCGGTTTCTCCCTGCTATAGGCTATACGCCTCCGTACACCGTATCTCAAAGTTATACCGGGTAATTTGTAAATCTTTCCGGACACCGCTACAGGCTATACGCCTCCTTATTTTGTTTATACCGAGTAGTCAATAAGTTTCTCTATTTAGGGCTTTATGCCAACAAACATTTCGTTTATACCGAGTAGTCAATAAGTTTCTCTATTTAGGGCTTTATGCCAACAAACATTTCGTTTATACCGAGTAGTCAATAAGTTTCTCTATTTAGGCTTTATGCCAACAATCATTTTGTTTACTTGTTTCTTTTTGAATAAACCAAAGCATTGTTAATAAGAAATAAGCGAGTCTGAATCTCCCCCTTCCTCCCGAATCCTGGAACCGGCGAGCCGATCCGCGGCGTCGGGAAAGGTGAACCGTTACAGCCGGTGAATTGAAAGCCGACGGAACATGTAAGGGTACGCAATACTCTGACCCTTACGGCACATGGGATAACGTAATTGTTCAAGCAGTTGCGAAAATCTCACTGAAATCATCTTATGTGCCAGTACAACTCGAACATGGAAAAATCAAGCTAAGATCAGGAACCATCTGTACACTGGCCGATAGCTTCTGTTTGGACTCTGACGACGGTTATACTTTTTGGAAACCAGTACCAATGAAATCCTGCAACTTCAATCAATACGATGTTTTATACGAAGGACTAGCGACCTGGATAGCAGGCGACGATTCCCCCATCATCTACAGTCTCACTACACAAGACATCACATTCGCTTTGACCAAGACTAAAGAAGAACCATTATGCGGATACACTCTGCTTCGCACAGAACATCCGAAGTTATTTATCCTGGAAACCAAGCAAGGCCAAACCTTTGCCAATAAAGGTACGATTCCCGTGGACAACCTCGATATATTTACTTACATGAATTCTAAATTTGTATATGTCGAAAAACACATACGACATCAGATGACATCATTATATCATAATGTCATGCAACAAAAATGTGAATTGGAAAGACAAGTCATAACTAATGCCTTATCTTTTGCAACTCTCTTGCCTGATGAATTCGCGTACAGTCTTATGAAGTCACCGGGATACATGGCCGTCACCACTGGAGAAGCTGACCAGATCATAAAATGCATCCCTGTAGAAGTCACCGTACGTCCAACCAAAGAATGCTATAACGAGTTACCCGTAACCGTCAGAAACACTTCTTACTTCCTCACGCCTAAATCAAGAATCGTCACAAAGATCGGGAACGAACGAGAATGCTCTCTGGAATTGCCAACGTTATATAGAATAGAAGACACCTGGGTACAGTTCACACCAAAAGCGCAAATAAGACAGTTGCCACCTCAACAACTACGACCCATGGCATCACTTACCTGGAGTTATTTAACACCCGGACCATTAGCTGTCAGTGGAATCTACACCCAGCAAGACATAGAAAAATTAAGAGACCACATCATGTTTCCCGCAGAGAAACCGGCACTACTCAACGCCATTGCACGTGGACTCACCGGACATCCAGTTAACGCCAACTCCGTCTCGCTATACAACCTACTAGACGAAGAATCACTCATAAAAATCGTAGACAACACCGCTGCGAAAATATGGAGAGGATTCATGAGCTTTGGATCAGCCACGGCCGGAGTCGTTGGAATATTCATGATCATTCGCATTGTTAAATTAGCAATCGACACCATCATCCATGGATACGCACTACATACCGTATATGGATGTAGTCTACACCTGATAGGAGCATTATGGGACTCCCTAACCAATCTCTTGTGTCACCGTCGGCCGTATAAATTTTTTTCGTTTACTCCAAGTTCCTTAAACGCTATTGAAAAGCGCGCCAAAGCCGGCCATGACGCTTAACTCCGCCTAGAAAACTAAGCGTGGCGCTTCGTAGCGCCTAAGGATCTCCCACCACGGTGAGAGCCCCTACTCCGGAGAGTTCCCCCTCTCCCGGCCGCCGCAGGCCCGAGCCGCCGAAACGAAGGACCTCAGAGCAGT
>NW_028190615.1:41717-73923 GCF_048542155.1 Nylanderia fulva | reverse complement strand
ACCCGCTTGGTTTGGGGATATCCGGCGATCCGTTACGTCAAAAAACATTTGTATCAAATCGAACGGCAAAAATACAGACGAACCTTCCGTCAAAACATTGGCGTCACGTTAAGAGCAAAGACAATCCTGCGGATTTGATTTTGCGAGGCACGAGTCTCAAGAATTTGCAGTGTTGTGCCTCGTGTGAGACACAGAAGGGATGTTGCCGGATTAGGAAGTGGACTCTGAATCGTCGGGGTTTCTCCGTAGATTTTAGTCTTGTTTAATGTAGAATTACTTCTTTATTCAATATATATATATATATATATATATTATATATATATATATATGTATATTGGTATATATAATCTTAACAAGACTCGGCGTATGGTTATTTAAAAAAACCTCTGGTAACTTCGTTTCTCTTTTCGTTCGTTTGACGCGACTCTAGATTTATTCTGACTTTAGCTAATTAACGACTCGTCTGGTTACGAGTCGGGAGTTATTCTCGATGTGTCTCGGTAGGTTGGTCTAATTCAACTCGCTCTCTGTTCACTCCCGAGTTCTTATGTGAACTCGGTTTTTCGTTATTTCATTTGGAAGGGGTGCCTGGCGACAGGCACCCGATTGGTGCATAGCTTTTGCATACGCGGCTAGATTTTGAGCTAAGAGCTGTTCGAAAGATGAAGCTCTTAGCTTGCATCTTCGCGGTTTCCGGCCCGCTGCTGCATCAGCGGTCTCCACGCGGATTTTATATCCGTTAACTTGTAATTATAGCCTTTTGGGCTATAACAGCAGGCCTGTAGACTTTGGTGGGAGGGCCCTGAGTGGCTGTCAGAGATTGATTATTGCACGCAAAATGAAACAAGAACATTAAGTTTGTCGCAACCGGAATTAGAGATTATTGAATCTGAGCAAAGGTTAGAGTCGCAAGTATTTTTAAATATTAATAAACAAACGATATTATCTTATTTAGACAACCATTCTACACTAACCAAATTCGAGCGCATTTTTGCATGGATTTTTCGATTTCTATCAAACTGCAAAACAGAGCAAGCCAAACGTAAACGCGACAATATTTCAATCAAAGAGATTCACAATATAAGACGACTAATAATTATAGAAACTCAGAAATTTCATTTTGCAAACGGATGGTCAGAATTAAAGGCAGGAAGGCAAATTGCGTCGAACAGTAAATTATTACCGCTTAGTCCATTTATAGACGAAGAAGGACTCGTCAGGGTGGGCGGCAGAATTAAAAATTCATTAGCATCATTTGACACAAGGCATCCAATATTACTGCCGTCCAGCAACAGATTTACAAAACTATTATTCAAGCGAGAGCACCGTAGATTGTTACACGCGGGTCCACAAGCATTGTTGTACGCAATTCGAGAAAAATACTGGCCTATTAACGGAAAAAGTATAGCACGAAAAACTGTACACGAATGCGTAAACTGCTTCCAAAATAATCCGAGAACAATGTCTCAGATAATGGAACAGCTGCCGACAGACAGAGTTGTATTAAAGCGTCCATTTTTTGTAACGGGTATAGACTTCGCGGAGCCCATTGTGACGTTAGTTAACCGAGGCCGCGGTAGGAAAACAAACAAATCGTATATATCTCTATTTGTTTGTTTTGCAACAAAAGCAATACATCTCGAAGCGGTCAGCGATCTCAGCGCAAGCGCATTTATAGCTGCGCTTAAACGTTTCGTAGGGCATAGAGGTTGTCTACAGCGTATATTTTGCGATAATGCGACTAATTTCGTAGGAGCACGAAATGAGCTTCACGATATACAACAAATGATCAAAGAAAATAATAAGGATATAATCGACGAATTTTGTACTCCGAACAATATCGAGTGGAAATTTATTCCACCGTCGGCGCCTCACATGGGCGGCAGGCGTAAAATCTTGCAAGTTTCACTTAAAACGAGTTATCGGTCAAAATCTGTTAACCTTTGAAGAATTAACTACGGTTCTAATACAGATTGAAGCATGTTTAAATTCACGGCCAATCTGCTAATTACCATCTACTCCCACAGACTTGCTACCATTGACACTAGGTCATTTCATTGTTGGCGAAACACTAACGAGCACTCCAGAATTGGATGTAACCGACGTACCGATTAACAGACTCGATCGTTTAATTATTAACTCAAAGGCAATTAACTCAAAGAATCGCGCAGGAGTTTTGGCATCGTTGGTATAGGGAATACCTTACGTCCTTGCAAGAAAAGGCTAAGTGGAAATTCGAAAAAACAAATTTAACTATCGATGACATCGTTTTGATACAAGATAATCACACGCCGCCGTTAAAATAGAAGGTAGGCCGAGTAATTGAGACTCACGCAGGCACCGACGGAAAAGTACGCGTTGTTACGCTTAAAACGGCAAGCAGAAATTGTAAAAGAGCGATAAATAAACTTTGTAAACTTCCGTCGACTGACTCACAATAACATATTGTATAATATAAAAATTAATTGACATTAATTGGTGGACGGGATGTACAGTATTAGAACGATCGATCATCGATATTTTGAAAATCAATGTAAAGCGGGAGCGTTGGCGCGCGTCTGTTGTAATGAGTGGGAGAAACCCTTAGCAGGGAGAGAGGAATAAAAACGAAGGACCGACGTGGTAACGCTCTCTCTACTCTGTTCCGTTTATCAGTGTTAGTAATTCGTTCGAACCACATTATATATGTAACTCGATTAGTTTTGACAAAAGGAACTAAAAGGGTTTCCAATATTGTAAATCAAATAGCAAAATAAATTAAATACAGTCCACTTATCATTAAGACATTTTTACGGACAATTTGTGTGAACGGGCACGTACATTTATAAATGCGTTGATCTCGGGTGTTAGAATATAAATTGACTCCGTATATTTTTATTATAATGACATTGATGAATAATTTATTTCTAATTTATACTAATATTTTAATTTTTAATATATTTGCTGAAGAAGGTTGAAAAAGACAACCGAAACGTACGACAAATCGAATTTACTTCTGTATAATATTTAATAATTTATGTTATAAATCTTTTCACAAATATATTTCTATTATAGAACTTATCTAGCTCTTATTGCCTTTTATTTGTTGATTATAAAATTTATATTATAATATATATAAATACGAAGTAAGAAGATTATCACAGCAGTAGTCGCAATTTGTAAAGTGCGAGGGCAATTGATATGATATATCTCTGACTTTTTTTATTTCCTATTTCTTTAATATATATATATATATATACGGAACTTGGCTTTTGTCTTAGTCTAGGTCTTCAATTAAGATGTCACATTGAAAAACGTCCATCGTTTCGCGCGTCAGATCGATAGCGCAACCGCTGTTCGGATGACTATGTTAAAGAAATAAGTACTTTGAGTGTAACTGACAACATAATATTATTGATAAATACAATATCTATCGCATCATTTTTACCAGGAATTTTTATTTCAGCGATATATCCTGCACGAAGCATCTGTTCCTCATATACCAACAGACCATCGCGACGAATGGATTCACCATGTATTCGGTCATACAACGTTACTACCGTGTTAACAAAACTTTCATGTCGCAAATCGGTATTTGGCCCAATCAGAGCAGGCTCGCGAGGATATTAATACCGATGGCGATGGCGTTTATTGATGTCAGTTACGTTGCAACAGAGGTAATCACTCAATGTTGTGAGTATTCGTGATACGTGCGTAGACCTTTATAATAAATTTTTGTTCTGATTCTGTCCTTGTGAATATATTATCGATATAAGAAGAGATCAACTGAGATGTTTCTTAGTCTGTGAATTTTTCAATATGCTTTAGATATTAATTATTTATTAATTGTTTATTATATATTATTTATTATTTATTGTGCTTATCCTTGCCTAATCGGCTTAGGATGGCTTCCGGTACATACATTATTCATACATTTGATACATACACCACTTCAATAAACTTTTAAACTATTAAACTATTAATTACATAGATAATAAATAAATAATTCGTTCACAAAACTATTCTAAATCAAAAATCAAAAATCACAAACTCAAAAAAAAACAAAATTTCAAAATCTAATCTCTACTAATGTAATATAATATTCAATCAAATCAAATCAAATCTGGAATAAACTCTGGAATAATCTCTAAAACTCTAAAGTTAATTAAACTCTGGAATTAGCTATAAACTTCTTATTCTTTGGCTTTAGCTTTTCCTTCCGTTTCCTTTCCCTTCTCCTCCAGTCTCTTTTCTTCTCTTATTCTGTTTATCCTCTTTATTACATCCCTTCCTTTTCCATCTTTTTTCAAAAATTCTTCTAATGTTATTCCGTCCTTTGTCTCTTCGCATTCTTTCAAAATATGTAACATATTTTCTATTCCTTCTCTGCATATTCTGCATCTCCTTTCTGCCTTCTCCAACCAGTGCTGGCTCTCTTTCGTTTCGTTCCCGCATCTGTATCTCGCTATCATATTCCTTTCTTTCTTGTTTCTTTTTCCTCTCAAATATGTTGGTGTTTCTTCTGTCATTATATTTTTATATATTTCATTATACTTAGATTCATCTATCCCCTTTCTTCTTATTTGCTCTTCTTTTCTTGCTATTCCTTCCATCATTTTCTGTACTATCTTCTTCGTTTCTTCCTTTTTTCTCTTTTCCTTCAATTCTTCCTTTCTTATTTCGGTCTCCTCCAACACTTTTTTTCTCCTTTTTTCCCATTTGCTTTCCTCCCTACGTCTTACCTCTTTTTCTAGTTTTTTTATGCATTCTACTACAAGCTTCTTTTTCGCATTCCTTGCTGTTTCTTCATACTTAATGGCTCTCATTATAGCTTCCATCCTTAATTCCCTCATCTTTGTTTCTTCCTTCATGATATAATTCGGTGTCCTTCTATCTAGTCCACTTTACATATTTTCTCTTTATCCCATCCATTCTTTCTTCCTTGTTCCAACCCCATATTTCCGCTCCGTATAATGCTATGTTTCCTACCAATGCGTTAAACATCTTTATTCTTCTTGTGTGATCATCTCTGAATAATTTTTCTCCGATGCTCCATGTCATTTTCATCGCTATTGTTGTTCTTCTTATTCTTTCCATTATATGTTTCTCTGCTCCTCCGTTCTTTTGCATAATGTATCCTAAATACCTCATTTCCTTTACTTCTTCTATGGCTTTTTCTCCCCATCTCCAATCTCTTTTCCTTACTCGTCCCCTTCCTCTCTCAAATATCAACACCTTCGATTTTTCTGGGCTCAAGATCAAGTCCTTCTTTTCTATATATTTTTTAAATCGTTTTATCATTTTTTTCAATTCCTGCTCACTTTGTGCCACCAGAACAATATCATCCGCGTACGTAATCGTCCAAAACTTTTCTTTGCCCACTACTATCCCTCCAGTCTGTTCCTTCCTCATTTCTGCCTCCAGATCCATAATAAATATTGTTGCGTCCTCGGGACGCCTCTCGCTCAGTCACTCACACACAGTCACTCTCACTCGCGCGCGAAATAAAGACACTCGCATAATAGGGAAATGAACTTTAATATGAGGAACCAATACACGAAACCAATGAAATATAACAAATAGTGCATTCGTAATGCAAAGAAGCTCAGGGTCTCGGAAAACGTCCGCACGATGCGACCGCTAGACCAAATCTGTCATGTCTCCCGAAAACAGAAGAAGACCCTTAGTTGTTTAACAACAACTCCCTTGACGACGATCTCCCGGAGGCGTAAAGAGTTGATCCCGCGAAAAGTATCACCCGATACAAAGATGTAGATCCAGGGGCGTAACACGGGGGCGCAACACTGCCCCCCTTCTTCAAGATTGTCGTCCCGACAATTCTCACGGAGATTGAAGACCTAGGACTCTGACGCTGCTATCAGGGCACCAACGATACTCCGCTCTCCCTTAGCTGCTGCTACAGGTTACCGAACGAAACGCCTGGTCCCTCTCCTTTCGCGTCTACACTGTCCGGACGAATCCTGCTCTCCCTTAGCTGCTGCTACAGGTTACCGAGCTTCGCCCTCCTCCTCTCCGTACTTGAACTGTTTTTTTGAAGAAAAATTGGCCAGATTTTTCCTATAACAGTCGAGTTGATAGAAGATATCCCTGCTGTCTTCGCGGTTTCACTATACTCGCCGTCTCCCGGAAGGATAACGAAATGGTCCATGAATCTTCAGACAAAGGGGGGGAATATCTTCCGTGGACCCAACGTTCCTCGTGAACACCCTAAGTCTCTGTCCCGGCATTTGCCCTCAGTCTCGTGGGAAAACCACGGATCAAAAACCACGAGAGGGACAGTCTTCAACGTGATGAACCAAATGACCAATCTTCTGAAGATGAGACGGTCTTCTCAATTGATAGGAGCCAGTTGCCCTCGATGAGTAATGGTCGCAGGAACTTCCTCAGAGAATTCTCTTGTAACAAAAACTCAGGCAAGCCTCTTCTTAAAAATTTCCAACTAGAAAAGAAAACATTCCTTACGCAGAATAAATTCACCAATTAAAAAAAATGCACTTACAAATATACACACAAACACAACTCTCCAATTCCTAGCAATCTTTATTTGAGTTTTGTACTATTTCTAATTAACAATCAATATTTCTATCTAAAAATGGAGCTAATCTATCTGCATGCACTACTTTCTTCCGATGTCTGGGTGTCTTCTGAATGCAGTACACCACATCGTTGAATTTCTTTACAATAGAGAAAGGTCCTTCTAACACTACAATCAATGAGATCAACAAAATTGGACGTCGGGGCGTTTTCTGTAAGAATTGAATTTTCCCCGAAAAATTCAACTATCTCTAGTTTTTCTTCGCCTCAGGACATTGAAAACGTAAATGCTCAGTCTTCCCGCAAGACCAACATTCTTTCTCTTTGGCCGAAAAGTTGTTCGCTTGCGCTTCCCCTTTCAAGTCAAACCGTTCGCTTTTCTTTTTTTCGGAATCGGTTCGCGCGTCGCTCCTCTCTCCTTTTTGATAATTTTGACTTATTTTGCCGTAATTTCCTTTATTACTAAAATTGTCTCTTTTTCTATCAAAACTATCCCCCTGAATTATTTTTATGGCCTTAGCTCTTTCTATAGCCAAATTTAAGGATGTAATTCCCTCCAGTTGAAGGGTTCTTTTGACAAACCCGTCTATTAATGCCGAGACAAATTGCGCGCATGCTATTTTATCGCGGACCGCATATGGACATTCGGGGTAAGCCAGACGCGACAGTCTCTCAAGTTCGGCTCCAAAGGAAACGAAATCCTCTCCATATTTTTGTTTCCGTGTCGTAAAAAGATAGTAATAATTTTGCGTCAAGTTTCCGTCTTCAAAAAGCAACTCTAATTTTGATTTTAATTCCGCGAATGTTAATTCTTCAAAATTCTCAACATTTTCTAAAACGGACCGAGCTTTTCCCCTTAAATTTGCAGCGAGAGTAATCATTTTTGCTTTCTCATCCCAATTATTCGCGACGGCTATCAAAAGAAATTGGGAGAGGAACTCCCGCAGCGGAACCCTTCCATCGAATGTATCGGGCTTCAGTTTTAAGCCCGTTTTCGCACGAAAGTCACCGGTCGTCTCGCCCGCGTTTATCACGGCACTCGCGGCTATCGCGGCACTCGCGGTACTCGCGCAAGCTAAATTCAGTCGTGTATCCCCAGAAGCTCTTATATTAGAAGGACTTAGCTGGTTAGTTTGCTGCGAGGAGATCCTCAATTCGAGCTGGTGCAGCTGTTCGTCCTTCTCTCGGAGAAGAGTCCCAAAGCGAGCTTGCTGATGTTCTCGTTCGGCCCGCATTTCTCGTAGTTCTCGCAGTGCGGTCTGCAACGCATCCGTCTCGTCTATCTCCTTCATCGTTGTTCGGGAACGCGTCGCTTTCGGCGAATGTTGAGTCGTCATTTTGGCGTTCTCTCAGGAAGATGCGATTCTTTCGGTTTTGATCCCGGACGAGCCCCCAAAATGTTGCGTCCTCGGGACGCCTCTCGCTCAGTCACTCACACACAGTCACTCTCACTCGCGCGCGAAATAAAGACACTCGCATAATAGGAAAATGAACTTTAATATGAGGAACCAATACACGAAACCAATGAAATATAACAAATAGTGCATTCGTAATGCAAAGAAGCTCAGGGTCTCGGAAAACGTCCGCACGATGCGACCGCTAGACCAAATCTGTCATGTCTCCCGAAAACAGAAGAAGACCCTTAGTTGTTTAACAACAACTCCCTTGACGACGATCTCCCGGAGGCGTAAAGAGTTGATCCCGCGAAAAGTATCACCCGATACAAAGATGTAGATCCAGGGGCGTAACACGGGGGCGCAACAATATATTAAAGAAAGTAGGGCTCATAGGGCACCCTTATCTAACTCCTGTGCTTGTCCAGAACTCCTCCGATTTTCTTTCTCCTACTTTCACCGTATTCTTCGTTTCTTTGTAAGTTTCCATAATCCTCTTTCTCAATCTTTCTTCTATTCCTGCCTTTTTCAGCATCTCTCCTAACTTTATCTTATCTATTTTGTCAAACGCTGCTTTGAGGTCCGCGAAAAATGCAAATATCTTTAGATAATTCTCTTTTATTTAAAATTTATTTAAAATATTTAATAAGTTTATTTAAAGTAAATAAATTATTAGAGAGAAATATTGAAAAATATTGAATAACATAATTAGAATACGTTGTATATAAATATTTATATAAATGGTCTTGTTTTAAAATTGTATTATTATTTAAATGCTTAGAATGTATATATTTTGTTATTATATATTTATTTATATATTTATATTTTTTTTATATTGAAAAGATTCATTTTTCTTTTTCCTTTTTTTAAATTAATAAATTTTATTAAATATTTGTTTGCCAATTAAACAAAAATGTAATCGTACACCAGCAATTACTTTTCAAAATATTATTTTTCTTGTGTGTGAATAGTTTCATATAATATCTGGATTGCAAATATATATTGTTAATAATAATAGTTTTGTTGCATATCTATTATGCATATAATTTGGAAATAATATAATTTAATAATTAAAAATTGCAAACAGAATAATATATTCACATATTTATATTTATTATATTATATCTGCACATATTCATATTGATGAGATAATTGTTTATTATATAAAATCATGTGCGTGATAATTAAATATTTTCTATGCAATCAAATTAATAAGGAATATAATGATTTAACATGATTATATTCTAAATCTGTTGGTGAAAACGTTACGTGCAACAAATATATACAATTTAAGTTATTAAAATTTTATTATTTTTGTAAAATATCATTGACTTTGTAGAATACTTGAAAATATTACAATTCTATTTCTTAATAATAAATTAATTAAATTTAATAAAGGAAATAAAACATTTTATCGTGTTCTGATATTGGACTTATTAACCATAGCGTGTAATTAAATATTATAGGTCTACGCTTATTGTGATAAAGCTCTTTGATTGTTAATTGACTGAAATATAACCTAAGAGCTTTGGACATTCACATTCCACAGTAATCAAAGAGTTAGGATTATCAATTCTTTAAGGTAACGTATTGATAGTTTGTTCATTACTTATCATAATGCAAATACAATTTGACTTTATCACTTTATAATTATTAAAAATCGTTTTAGAGTGAATCTTATGTAACAAGCTTTTTTTGGTTTTCTTCGGAATTTTTTATAATGAACTCATAAATGTTTTGTATATGTATAAAAAATTTCATTTTAAAAAAGGTAAAAAAAGTTGTTAAGTCCGCGTCAAAAACTATATCTCCAAAATCTTACAGAATCTTAAAACATATCTGAAAAATAATGTATTTAAAATATATAATGACATTAAAAACTTGCAATAACAAAAATATAAACATTAAAGACTTGCGACAAAAAAAATTAATTTAAAAACTTAACATACATATATTATATAACATACATATATATACATATATTACATGAGGTGAGACACGGATGTGATTTATTTATAATAAATAAACGTTATTTGAATGTAATGTATAAAAAGATTGTGAAATAGTTACATGTTTGAACACATAAACGCTATCTAGCTATCCAAAAAAAAAGTGTATTACCACACACACACACACACACACGCGCGCACGCGCACGCACGCACGCACGCACGCACGCACGCACGCACGTATACATTCTTCTTTATAATGCTCAGAATAAAAAATCAGCACATGATCCACATTCTCTCAAAAACCATGAAATATGACACATTTTTCATACATAATTTCCAATATTTTTAAACATAATTAATTGTAACAATAATTTTTGGTATCACTAGTCTAGGTTTCATCACAGTAATAATTTAAAATATGATATTTAGTATTAAGGCAGAAAATCTATAACTTGGCAAAAATAATCTTATTTATTTTATGATCTCCTTCGACAGCGCACTGCTGATTTCACTAAAACATCTGATAGCTATTACATTGACTTTGCAACCATATTTTCTAATTGTATTCCGATTAACTTCTTCACAATTATTTTTATTAATCAGTGTAATTTCTGTAACATGTAATGTTACGAAAATTGTATGTTACTTTGCACTTATTATTATATTAATTTTATAAATATAATTAACTTTTTTATAATTTTTATTATTATTAGCATAAAATACATATTTATAAATATATAATTTTAATATTGATTGATATAATATAAAAAACACTGATGTATACCTTAATTATATATTAAATAATGCAGAACATTACACAAAACATTTTAAAACTATTATAATTATATATAATGAATATTTCAGATTTTTATACGATAATGAATAAAATAGACAAAAATATAAAATAATATCAATTGTGTGTATGTGTGTGTAAAATGAAGACGAGTAATAAGTCATAATGAGTCAATGATCGATATTTATCAATTTGTTGCATATTGAATATCATCCAACTATCCTCTTGAAAAAATAATAGTTTTGATTTTCTGCTTGAATTTGCGCATACCATGGAATATAAAAAAATCGTAAAAATCGGGATATGTTTCTGTAATATAAGTAATAGGTAAGCAATCAATCTCTAATTCATTAATATTTTCTATGGACCATCGGAAAAATGTTTCGTACACCGGATGACTATAATCTCGTATTATTTTTATGAGAGGACAATGCTTTTCCAAATCCCAATTATGCAAGTAACGTAGATCATCATCTGTTTGTGATTCTGCAATTTCCCTCATAAAATTAATAAAACTTGGGCGATGTAATTGGCTAAATTCACAAAAAATTTAAAATATGTAGAAAAACATTACAAATACGTGAAAATTGTTTGTGTAATATTTATGTTATAAAACATTTTAATAAATACTAAGAAACAAAATATAAAATTGCATTTTTCTTTATAAATTTGTTATATCCCCCAAAGATATACAATAGATATAACTATTAAAAGTTAACTAATATTAAGAAATGGGTACTCGTATTGCATCCGCAATTACGACAGACACTGACCGCGTTAAAAAACGCATACGATGCGAGGTATACGCGGAATCAGAATTACGACAGATAATGACCGCGTTAAAAAACGCATACGATGCGAGGTATACGCGAAATCAGAATTACGACAGATAATGACCGCGTTAAAAACGCATACAATGCGAGATATACGCGGAACAGAAATTGATCAACGTGCAGGCAAAGCAGAAGGACTTTGAATCTGCTTCGCTTGCACCTAGATTCTCGACCGGGGAAACCTGTTGCCAGGCACCCCTTCCGATCGGGAAAACTCCAAAAAACAACGATATAAAAAGAGAGTAGAGACGCGACAGCTCGCTCAGTCGCAGACACAAATAATCGCTCTAACCACGATCTCGCTAAACCGCGCGCGCACCTAGCATCGACTCGCAGTTGTGCGCGATACGCGGAGTAATAGAAAGTCAGTGCCGCACACACGATAAAGCTTCAGTGTATTAATAGTGGAATAAAATAAAGACCAAGTGGTTGAAGTTGAATAAAGAATTTTAATACAAAAAGTGTAGTGCATTTTCTACAAACACCCGACAAGTCCTGACGCCCCGGATTCCCATCCCAATTTGGCGCGACCCTTAAGTGTCTCTCCCGAGGCACACAACAAATTTATATATCTATTTATATATCTTATATTTATATTATGATAATAAAGAATATAACATAATTTTAAATGCAATTAAATAATATATTATTTAATTTTTCATTAAAGCACTAAAACAGATTATATTTGAACAAAGTATTGAGAGAGTTATAAAATGATTTTGAACAATAACAAAACAAATTAAAAGAAAATAAAGACAAAACAAAAAATTAGAAAAATAAGTAGGTAGATCTACGAGAGAAGAATAATGAAAAATGGAGAAGGTAATGGAAAAGAGATGTTAGATATTTAATAACCTGTTAAAAAAGATTAGAAAACAAATAAAAAATAGCAAAAGATGCAATTAAAAGAAAAGAAATTATAAGAATTATGGACAATATACATATATATAAATAAGGGAAATAATAAAAAGAATAAAAATAATTTTAAAAATTATTTTCAAAAAATAACAAATTATGAAACAAAAATAAACAAAACAACAATGAATCTGCATATGAAAGAGAGACAACGATAAATCAACAACTTCTTTCTACAAAAGCGGTTTTCATAGTAAAAATAATGAAATTAAAAATAAATATAGTAGAAAAACGAGAAAAATAGCGGAATTGTAAAACTAAAAAACACCATTATGAAATAATGTCAGAAGAAGCAAGAAAATTAAGGGACATTTTATAAAACTTCTATTATTATACATTATTTAAGTTATGTAATTTTATTTTTTTTATATTATATTCTATATTGTATTACTCACTTGCTGTTTGTATATAAACGAACGATTTTCCAAAATATTTGTTCGGTTAAGGCGTGTTGCATCATGCGCAGTATAAAGGGTGTTTAAATCAAAATTATATATATTAGATGTATTTTAAATATATATATTTATTATAATAGTTGCTTGTAAACATTGATTTTATTGATTTTATAAAGAAAAATTATATATATATATACCCGCTAAACATGAAACATACAGGGGATGTTACATTTCGGCAATAATATTGCAAATTTGAAACGTTACATAAATATGTTTATGAAATGTTTCGTAAACGTTTCAAAATAACATTTCAATTGCAACATTCATGCACTGTTCCAGAAATGTAACATTTTGGCTGTTATATCGATAATTTGAAATGTTAGGAAAGAAATGTTTGGCAACATCCTAGAAACATTTCATTTGGGATGTTCAGTTTGTAACGTTCAGAGACATTACAGCATTGTTACATTTGCGACGTTCATAAAACATGTATTTTAAAACATTCCATAAACGTTTCATTTGGGATGTTTAGTTTGTAACCTTAGAGACATGACAGCAATGTTACATTTGCTACGTTCATAAAACATATATTTTAAAACATTCCATAAACGTTTCATTTGGGATGTTTAGTTTGTAACGTTCAGAGACATTACAGCAATGTTACATTTGTGACATTCCTGAAACATTTAATTTCATAATATTCTATGAACGTTTTATATGAAACATTTACTTTGTAACATATTCAAAAATATTACACTGCATTGCAGATTTTATATATTTGTGTTTGTACAATTGTTTTTGTACAATTGTGTTACATCAACGTTTTTGAAATAATAACACAAAAGCTTTTTAGTAAATATCAGGTACGTATATATATACATTAATATAAATAAGGTACGTATATATACATTAATAAATAAAGTACGTATACATTAATAAATCACTGAATTTTTAATATTTTATAAATTTATAATATTTTGAAAATAGTTTTTGTTTAACGTTTCATGCAAAACATAGTTAAGTAAACAAAAGTATAGTTTCATATTTTTATTTAAAAAATGTACAAATATTTAATTGAAATATTTATAAATAATCGTGTTTTATACATATATGTACTCAATTTATCTTTGCGACAGTCGAAAAAAATATTTCACTCGTGGTGACTTAAAAAAAATCTATTGTAACATATTTACTATACCACAAATATCTCATACATGTTCCAAGAATGTTTTAGGAATCTATAATAATCACCGCTCGTTCGTTAGCAACGAGTTGATACGCGTAACTAGGGAGCGCGGCGTTTCGTCTCAGGAGCTTTCGTATGTGAATAAGAATACCCAAATATAATAATAAGACAATTGTGTTTGTTGGGCTTTATTGGAGGTTTTATAAGTCGTTTTATAATTAAATTTTAAATTCATCTTTATTTATAACTGGAAGCAATGGATCTGCCTGTTGGTGACGTTCGAGATTCCTGCCATGTAAGTATATATTGTGTATATATATATTATTTTAATAACGTTAAATACCATAAAATCTTAAAAACTACGTATTAACTATATGAGCATCTCATGTGAATGATTTTAATTTTTTCAGTGATTTTTTTATCAAGTCAATAATAGCAATACTGACATAAAAATTAAAACAATAATGGCTAAAATAAAAAAATGTTTTGTTACAAAACGTCATATGAGACGGATGGTAAAAAAAGAATTAATACACATCTTGCAGTTGAATCGACAATTAATTCAGACGAATAATTTGCCTAATAACATAAAAACAATTATAAATGTAGATACTGTCATAAATGTAAATACTACAAATATAAATGTAGATACTGCAAAGAAACATAATGAAAAACAAGAACAATGTGAAAACCATGATAATGTGATTCCCGAGATTCCAGAAAAAATTGAGATTGAACCATTGGAATATATTGATGTGATTGAAGAAATTAACTGTTCAGATACTTCTTTATCATTTGAAAATTTATGTAATAATCTCCCTATTGTAAATGATTTCATAGTTAACGCTGTGAAACAATGGTTTTTAAAATACAGACATTTGCTTAGTCAATCTGCCATGAATGAATTGTTGGGTATTCTACGAGTGATATTTCCACAATTAGCAAAAGACTCGCGAACTCTTTTAAAAACACCAAGTTCATGTCCATATGAACTTAAAAGTGTTCCTCCAGGTTTCTATTGTCACATTGGCATAGAGAATGGACTACGTAGGATAATTAATAATAGTTTAAATATGCAAAAACATTTGATGCAAAATGTAGAAATAGTATTACCTCTTAACATAAACATTGATGGTTTACCGATATCTAATTCTTCAAAAAGTCAACTCTGGCCTATTCTTATCTCCATAGATCTAAATCTGGTTGATAAAAATATTAAAAAACCTTTTGCGGCTGGGATATATCACGGACACAAGAAACCAGCCTATGTAGACCAATTTTTAACTGAGTTTATAACAGAGTTCAAACATTTAGAACAAAATGGTTTTAACATAAATAAAAAAATAATAAAAGTAAAGGTTGGTAAACTTCTTTGTGATGCTCCTGCAAAATCATTTATTTTATGTATTAAAGGTCATACAGGCTATAATGCCTGCACAAAATGCATTCAAGAAGGGACCTTTGTTAATGGAAGAATGACTTTTTTACAAACAAATGCACAATTGCGGACTGATTTCAGTATCAGAAATAAATTAGATGAGGAATTCCATAAAGATACAAGTCCTTTCGAAAAGCTAAATATTGGTTTCGTATCTCAAGTTCCTCTCGATGGCATGCATCTTGTATTTCTAGGCGTAGTTAAAAGATTAATTATGTTTTGGATAAGAGGGAAAAAAAATCATCGTTTACCCGAGACTGATAAAAATGATATTAATAATCAATTATTGTTTTTGAAGAATTATGTGCCGAAAGATTTTCCACGCTTGCCAAGAAGTTTAGAGGACATTGAATACTATAAAGCCACTGAATTAAGGCAATTTTTATTATACACCGGACCAATTGTTTTAAAAAAGATTGCAAACAAAAATATATACACACATTTCATGGCCTTATCCTGCGCTATTCGAATTTTATGCAGTCCTGCATTATACAGAATTTATAATAATTATTCATTGAAACTACTCGAATACTTTGTTCAAAAATATGCAATACTTTACGGAAAAGAATATATTACTCATAATGTTCATGGCCTTATACATTTGCCCATAGATTGCTTGCAACATGGTCCACTTGACACTTTCAGTTGTTTTAAATATGAAAATTATTTATTTGAGATAAAAAAAACAATTCAAGCTACAAGAAATGCTTTACAACAAATTTGTAATAGGTTAAAAGAACAAGAATATATGCAAAACAATGATAATGAAAAAACGTATCCAATTTTACGTCAGCAATGTACTGATCAATTTCATAAACAAGATTTTATATTCTACAAAACAGTGCTTGCAACATGGTCCACTTGACACTTTCAGTTGTTTTAAATATGAAAATTATTTATTTGAGATAAAAAAAACAATTCAAGCTACAAGAAATCCTTACGACAAATTTGTAATAGGTTAAAAGAACAAGAATATATGCAAAACAATGATAATGAAAAAACGTATCCAATTTTACGTCAGCAATGTACTGATCAATTTCATAAACAAGATTTTATATTCTACAAAACAGTAATCATTGAAAAGTTTGAACTAAGCACATGTGATAAAGATAATTGCGTTATGTTAAAAAACAATTGTGTATTTTGTGTCGAAAGTATTTATAAAGAAATCAAGACTTCAGAAATCTTTTTAAAGGGAAGAAAATTCATTGAATCAAAACCATTTTTCAGTTCACCTTGTTCCTCAGAATTATTTAATATTCAGCAAACACAACATTTGTCATATGATTTGTACACAGTCAATATTCACGACATTAAAGGGAAATGTGTGAAATTTCCTTACGACGATGGTTTTATCATCATGCCATTGATTCATATGCAAGAATAATATAAAATATAATATAATTGCAAATAATAGTTTAGGTATTTTTTAGTAGGTACGAGTATATCATATTATAACATTATAATAATGTTTATTAATTGAAAATTAAATGGTTTATATGCTTTGCAGACTTGGTCAGTGATTGAATTTATCAATATAGAAGGCCAATCAAACGCTGTAGAAGTTGTACCAACCTCATGGATGACATTTACAAATGATCAAATAATGTGTAAATGGCCGGAAAAAAATGTTAGGAAATATATATTACGGAAAGAACCCCCAAAAGACAATTGGCAAAAATACATAGTGCAACTAATATTTCAAAGTAGTAAGTATTGTCATAAAAATATTGATAGTATATAATAAGATAATATCTTAATTAAACATGTTTTATATTAAAAAAATGACTTTTTCGTATTTAATATATCAAATCATAACTTCCCAATATTTATGAATACGGTTATGGAAAAGACTTATATAAATCATGTAATACAAATGTATGTATATATATAGACAATTAATAAAATAATTTGTAATTACAGATTCATATAAGGAAGCTATAGATGTTGTACATAAAAAAATTCGAACCGATACATCAGATACATCATGTTCGCAATTAGGCCGAGGGAAAAGAAAAAAGAAAACATTCCAACCAGTTACAGCAAACAACTTAAATGATGACGATTCAAATCCGCGAATGACACCATCTCCGTTAATGACTGTCATGGATTTGCATTTAGAAAATGAACAGTTGACAAATGGTATAACAATAAATAAATATATATATTATTTTTATAAATCTTTAACATTATTTTTTTAACTTGCAAATAAAGTAATGCTTAATAGTGTAATTTTTTATACATTTAGATTTGATTAATGATGATAACCAAAACTTGGACAAGGATATCGAAAATATGGATGAAACAGCAATAAACGTGAGTCAAAATAAAAAGAATAATATTGCCTCTGAAGACCATGTAACTTCTGATGAAGGTATAAACAAATAATTTTTGGTACAATAAGGTATTAAACAATACAAGTCGATTTTAAGTAATCCCGCTTAATATATATATAGTGTCTATTAATTTATTAATTTAATATTAAATAAATACAATAATGATACTAAAAATTTCCATTATTTAGATCCTAAAGATGCTGTTAATCCAGTAAATAATATGATACCAACCGATATCATTTTTGAAAATTTTCCAGCAGGTAATCATTCATATTTATTGTTCTTTTGTTTATAGTAATATAATTTGTAAATTTATATTTCAGATAGTCAGAATATTGTTTCAATCCTGCAAAACACGATTGCGATTAAAAAATTATTGGAACAACAAAATGCATTTTTAAAGCAATTAGAGCGTACAAATAATTCGCTTCCACTGCTCTCAGCATCTGGTTCAAGCTGTAGTAGTACTTTTTCTCTTATTCCGAACAAACCTTTCAAGAAATTTACAAAATTACTTGATTTCGACATCGCATTAAAAACTAATGAGGAAGGACAAAAACAAATGGTAAAAATAGTCTACATTTCTTATTTCTTGTTTTTTGAATATTTGAGACAAAATTCAAGGTTCGAGCTGGTAAAATAATGTAAATGGTTAGAAAGAAATTGCTTTCAAAAGCAATTTTGATTGTTCAAGCTTGATTAAACTAGGATTATTTTATAACATTCATTATAATTTCATTGTACCATTGTTGAATATGCCAAAACTACTGATATCTATTTTTAAAAAATATATATTTAACCCTTTTTCCTTCTGACTAACTGACTTTAATTGAAATTAAAATAGACAAAAAGGATGCTCAATATTTACCAGAAAAGGCTCGAACAATTGTATATATATATATATATGTATTTACATTTTTTTCGTAGGAAACATTTGTCTATTTATTAGGAGGCACTTCTCCCCACGATCAAATAAAAGCTGGACTAGAAAAAATATTTACTAATAAATTGGGTACAAAATGTTCTTGGATGGGTCGCAAAGGCAACTTCGAAGTGAACACACTAATAATTATGGACATTTTAAAACGTATATAGAAATGTAAAAATATATAATTATAAAAAATTAATGCTTTTAATAGCATAATAATTGTACCGGTACTATATTAACTTTTTTTTTGTTACATTTGTAGGATCGACTAGAAAACACTTTCCATTTTTGACAGATAAACAATTTCAGAACTATGTGTCAGCTTGGTTAAGGCACTCAAAAACGCGCTACGACAGAGAACTAGTATGTTTTACGTTTTACTTGTATATTTTAGTTTTCGATATAACAACATATTTATTATTACTTTTATTTTTTACAGGCAAAGCAACAACGTCAATAAGTTTTATCATTTTTTAAGTATCACAATAATAGTTACTTGTGTATTTAGTGTATTCATGAATTTTTTATTTTTACGTTAAAATCAAAGAGAAATTAATATTTTTATATTAAAATGTTGGCTTGTATTAAAATTATTTAGCGATAAATGAATGCAATTAGATGATAACTTATATATATTACTAAAACTTCTTATTGCCCACATTAACAGCACTGACCATATTAGTTGTGTTAGCGATTTGTGTTATTATGTATCTTATAAGTTAATTATATCCCCCATAGCAAAAAATGTCACAGTGACATCACAATAAGCTCACAATAGAGTCACAAGGTGACAAAAAAATGTAATGTCACTGTGATGTCATTGTGAGATTATTGGAAGGTAACAGTGATATCATTAATCACAATTGAAGTGATATCATTGTAAAATGTCACATTGATATAACTAGTATATCACGAAATGTAACAATAAGGATAAAAAAATCTGTCATAGCAAGAAAATGTCACAGTGACATCATAAAGATGTTCTGCTGTGACGATAAAATATATATTTAATCGTCACAGCACAACATCTTTATGATGTTACAGTGATATCATCAAAAATGTCACATTGATATAACTAGTATATCACGAAATGTAACAATAATGATAAAAAATCTGTCATAGCAAGAAAATGTCACAGTGACATCATAAAGATGTTGTGCTGTGACGATCAACAATTAAAATTAGAAAAATAAAGTTTAATTTATGATATATTTAATAAATAATTTATATTTATTTATTTATATTTATTACTGCTATAACTAAATATATATTAGGGTGTCCAATTTAAAATAACACGTACACCACTTCAAATATCTCTTAAAATATTCATCAAATAAAGGGCATCATCTACTTTATGACCTCCTTTGAATCAAACAACTTTTATTTGAAATATTTTTCTTTAAAATAGTCGCGTTCAGCAGAATGACTGCTAAGTTGTCATCTTGTCAAGACTTGACGTTGATTTGTTCTAAAAGTAAAAGAATCAACACGTCACCGTTAATGGACGCTACTTAATGTAACCTAATCTTACCTAATCCTAATGCAAGCGTGACCGTGTAGGCGCGTACACGTTGCCCAAAACGCTCTGCAGCGTATACGCAGTCTGTTGGTGTACCAGCACGTGTTTTTTATTTGCATAAGAGGACATTTTGACTCAAAATAAGTGATCTCAGAAGATCACTTAGCAATAAGAAGTGATTTAACAAAGTGAAAAACATCAACATAAAAATTAAGGTTAGTATATACAATATTTTTTATCTTATGTTTGTCTTATATTTTTTTCATATTTATTGTAACAAGATATCTTTTTTTCATTGTATATGTATATTTAGGAAAAAAAATATATTTTGTGAAAAATATGGGTCGCAAACGAAAACACTCAATATTTTATAGTGCAAGACATAAACGAAGATTAGTTGCAAGAAACACAGTAACAGATATGAATATGATAACTCATCAGACTGATTCTGCGGATTCTATGGCAATAATTAATAATAATAATGATCAACTAATTGTTGTTGATGAGAATGCTTCGTCTTTATGTGATTCTGATAAAGTATACTCAGATAGAAATCTAAATCAATATTATGATGAAAATAATATTAACTTTCTGAATGAAAATAATGCCTGTATGATACAAAATTACACGGATGCAAATAAGCTGCAAGCTATAGTCGATAACAATTATGAAAATCTGTGTTTAAATGATAACGAAACTTTTATACATGACATAAGTAAATGGGCTATTGAAGAAAAGATATCACTCAAATCACTCCGTCACCTTTTACAGATATTGCAAACACACACTAATTATACTTTGCCTAAAGATCCACGTACATTATTGCAAACTCCTAAATCAACTGAAATTATACAAATTGAAAACGGAGATTACTGCCACTTAGGTCTCGAAAAAGCTCTTCTAAAAATTATTGAAGAACGTAAAAGATTGAATTTTGCTCTTGATAACATTCAATTATTTATAAATATTGATGGTTTACCTATATATAAGTCTTCCACAAAGAGTTTATGGCCAATATTATGTGCAGATAATATTATAAACAATGTATATGTCATTGCCTTATATTATGGTGAAGGAAAACCAAAAAATGCAAATGAGTTTTTAAAAATGTTTGTAGGTGATGCTATTGCTTTTATAAATAATGGGATTGATTATGAGGGACAGATCATAAAAGTCGAAATTAAAGCAATAATTTGTGACGCTCCTGCTAAATCATTTATTTTAAATGTAAAAGGACACACTGGATATAATAGTTGCACTAAATGCATTATTGAAGGTGATAATATAGAAGGACATATATGTTTTCCATACACATCTAATATGATGTTACGTAATGATAAAGAATTTTTTACTGGATCTTATAATCTTGATTATCAAACTGGTGACACAATTTTAAAAAATATACCAAATCTAGGCTTAGTTACAAATGTGCCACTAGATTATATGCACCTGGTATGTTTGGGTGTTATGCGTAAACTTATTATGTTATGGCTTTCAGGACCACTTAAGATAAGATTATCAAATTCAGACAAAGAACAAATTTCTAAGAAACTAATAAAGTTACGCAATTATATTCCTTCTGATTTTGCTCGAAAACCAAGATCATTAAAGTATATCAAACATTGGAAAGCCACAGAATATCGGCAATTTTTATTATATACAGGTCCTATTATATTGAAAGGAATACTACAAGAAAATGTATATTTAAATTTTCTAACATTACATGTAGCAATCACAATTCTTGCACATCCTACTTTAACATATCAAACTTCTATTATAGAATATGCAGAAAATTTATTAAAACATTTTGTAAAATCATTTCAAGTTATCTACGGTTCTAAATATATTTCACATAATATTCATAATTTATTACATCTTGCTGCAGACGTAAAACAATTTGGTGCTCTGGATAAATTTAGTGCATTTAAATTTGAGAATTATATGTCTACGTTAAAGAAATTAATTCGTAAAACTAACCAACCATTACAGCAATTAACAAGAAGATTTGCAGAAATTGAGACAATACATAATAATGAAACATTCAAAATATATTCAAATTCATACGATATGGAAAAATGTTTTACACGCTCTCATTGTGATGGTCCTATTACGAAAGATTTCATTTCTGTACAACAATATAAAATTTTTTGCAATAATCAATATTATATTAACTGTGATGATCCAAAAAATAATTGCATTTCTTTTGAAAATGGACAAATAATGTCAATTTTAAATTTCATTAAATCTAATGACAATAAAATGTATGCTATTGGCAAAGTACTTGTGTTAGTGGAAGATTTATATACACAGCCTATTTCGTCATTAACTTTAAATATTGGTATCATGTCTGAATATTCTCATCTTCAGACATGAGAGTTTGATAAAATTAGAGCAAAAATGTTGAAAATGCCTTATAAAAAAAATTATATTATATTTCCGATGTTACACACAACTGAATAATACATGTTTAATATTAATTTGCATTTGTAATTAAATAATTAAACGTAATTATAATACTCTAATATAAATTGCAAATATTATTATTATTATTATTATTATTATTATCGTCACATTTTTATCATATTATTTACATCATAGATTATTTATAATTTCAATGCTGATCAATTTTTATTTACAGTTATTATGGCGTATAATATTGTGGAGTTCGAAGATGGTTTACAAATTGTTCCTTCTGAATGGTTAACTGAAAATAATAAGGAATGTAAATGGCCATCATATACAAGTCAAATTAAGATAAATAAAGCAATTATGAAAAGAATATTTCCTTCTGATGATTGGCAATTATATAAAATAATCCGTATTTTTGGTAGCAGCGGTTAGTAATATAAAAAATGTATTTTATTTTTTTATCAAAAATTATATAAATTAAAATTATAATATATATGTATTAAAAGTATATATTAAAATTTAAATTTTAAGTGATATTTGATTATAAAATATATAAAAACAAAAATCTAATTTTTAATATTCAAAAATTTTATACGTTTTAGATACATATGATAAAGCTATAGACAAACTTAAATTAGCTGAACAAATATCCGATATAGATGGTGATGATGGAAATAACCTCAAAAAATCGAGATATCAACGAGCAAAAAAAAATACAGGTTCATCTCCTGATAATTCTGATACAAGCGACACAAGCATCAATAAATTAAAAACTCGCAATGATTTAGAGTTAGATAATTTTCCTAATACACCAAAAGCTTTAACAATAAATAAGAGCAAAATCTGTGAAATAAAGACACCATTAATACAAGGTGATAAGAAAATGAATCGAGTAAAAAAAATTTCAAGTTCTTCTGATAATTCAGATAGAACTGACACAAGCAATGATTTAGATGAAGCTTCTAATATATCAAACGATTTAAATAAAAGCAAAATGACTTATGAAATAAAAAAACCACTGATAAAAAATTATAAGAAAATAACTAAGCCTCCGATACAAATAAGTAATGAAAAAATAATTAATATTCAGTCTAAAAAGTCTGCAGTTACATATAGTAAATCTATAAGTTCACAAGAACATCGAACAGCAAATAAAGATGACCTTGTTCCACAAAATTCAGATACAATATCTACATCCGATACTTGTAATGCTGAGATTGATGTAGGTAAAAATATATCTGTTATTAATTTTAAATTTTTGTAAAAGCTTACCTATATATATATATATATATATATTATTAAAGTTTTAACTTTTTTTATTTATATCACTGTAAACATATATTTAAAATGAAATGGTATATAATTCGTAATATTTATATAATCTGACAATGAGTAGATATACAATAATATGTGTCAATTATTTTTGCAGATTTTCATAATTTAATTATCAGGAAACTAAATGCAGTATTGTTAAATCTTACAACAATTGATGAACGTTTAATAAAGTTGGATAATCACATAAGAAAAAATGAGGAAACGGATTTAAAAAAAAATGAACATTATGATTTCGATTTGCCAGCAGATACCGTAGAACAATTACAGAGAATTGATAATCAATTAAAAAACAAATGTGTTGCTGCAGAAATGGTATATACAAAATATTATCATTTTATACTTACGATTAGAAACATTTTATTGAAATGTCTTATAAAAAGCAATATTTTGGACATATTTATTTATTTATATAATGTTAAATAATTTTAAAGAAGTTAAAAGAAAAGTAATGTTAACTTTTTTTATAAGAGAAAAACAAATGTTTATTATTTTGATATTGATATTTTTAGATCATAAACTAATATTAATTAAATTATTTTATATTTTTAGACAAGACAATTGAGCTTTTTAGGAGGTAAGGATCATCATGATGTGATTTCGTACATGATGAAACATATTTTAACAAATAAATTAGCAATGGAATATAGTTGGGCTGGTGCAAAATTGAAAAATGCCTTTAAAAATCTTCGCATTACTATATGTATCATAAGTAAGTATATCAGTAACAGATATGAATATGATAACTCATCAGACTGATTCTGCGGATTCTATGGCAATAATTAATAATAATAATGATCAACTAATTGTTGTTGATGAGAATGCTTCGTCTTTATGTGATTCTGATAAAGTATACTCAGATAGAAATCTAAATCAATATTATGATGAAAATAATATTAACTTTCTGAATGAAAATAATGCCTGTATGATACAAAATTACACGGATGCAAATAAGCTGCAAGCTATAGTCGATAACAATTATGAAAATCTGTGTTTAAATGATAACGAAACTTTTATACATGACATAAGTAAATGGGCTATTGAAGAAAAGATATCACTCAAATCACTCCGTCACCTTTTACAGATATTGCAAACACACACTAATTATACTTTGCCTAAAGATCCACGTACATTATTGCAAACTCCTAAATCAACTGAAATTATACAAATTGAAAACGGAGATTACTGCCACTTAGGTCTCGAAAAAGCTCTTCTAAAAATTATTGAAGAACGTAAAAGATTGAATTTTGCTCTTGATAACATTCAATTATTTATAAATATTGATGGTTTACCTATATATAAGTCTTCCACAAAGAGTTTATGGCCAATATTATGTGCAGATAATATTATAAACAATGTATATGTCATTGCCTTATATTATGGTGAAGGAAAACCAAAAAATGCAAATGAGTTTTTAAAAATGTTTGTAGGTGATGCTATTGCTTTTATAAATAATGGGATTGATTATGAGGGACAGATCATAAAAGTCGAAATTAAAGCAATAATTTGTGACGCTCCTGCTAAATCATTTATTTTAAATGTAAAAGGACACACTGGATATAATAGTTGCACTAAATGCATTATTGAAGGTGATAATATAGAAGGACATATATGTTTTCCATACACATCTAATATGATGTTACGTAATGATAAAGAATTTTTTACTGGATCTTATAATCTTGATTATCAAACTGGTGACACAATTTTAAAAAATATACCAAATCTAGGCTTAGTTACAAATGTGCCACTAGATTATATGCACCTGGTATGTTTGGGTGTTATGCGTAAACTTATTATGTTATGGCTTTCAGGACCACTTAAGATAAGATTATCAAATTCAGACAAAGAACAAATTTCTAAGAAACTAATAAAGTTACGCAATTATATTCCTTCTGATTTTGCTCGAAAACCAAGATCATTAAAGTATATCAAACATTGGAAAGCCACAGAATATCGGCAATTTTTATTATATACAGGTCCTATTATATTGAAAGGAATACTACAAGAAAATGTATATTTAAATTTTCTAACATTACATGTAGCAATCACAATTCTTGCACATCCTACTTTAACATATCAAACTTCTATTATAGAATATGCAGAAAATTTATTAAAACATTTTGTAAAATCATTTCAAGTTATCTACGGTTCTAAATATATTTCACATAATATTCATAATTTATTACATCTTGCTGCAGACGTAAAACAATTTGGTGCTCTGGATAAATTTAGTGCATTTAAATTTGAGAATTATATGTCTACGTTAAAGAAATTAATTCGTAAAACTAACCAACCATTACAGCAATTAACAAGAAGATTTGCAGAAATTGAGACAATACATAATAATGAAACATTCAAAATATATTCAAATTCATACGATATGGAAAAATGTTTTACACGCTCTCATTGTGATGGTCCTATTACGAAAGATTTCATTTCTGTACAACAATATAAAATTTTTTGCAATAATCAATATTATATTAACTGTGATGATCCAAAAAATAATTGCATTTCTTTTGAAAATGGACAAATAATGTCAATTTTAAATTTCATTAAATCTAATGACAATAAAATGTATGCTATTGGCAAAGTACTTGTGTTAGTGGAAGATTTATATACACAGCCTATTTCGTCATTAACTTTAAATATTGGTATCATGTCTGAATATTCTCATCTTCAGACATGAGAGTTTGATAAAATTAGAGCAAAAATGTTGAAAATGCCTTATAAAAAAAATTATATTATATTTCCGATGTTACACACAACTGAATAATACATGTTTAATATTAATTTGCATTTGTAATTAAATAATTAAACGTAATTATAATACTCTAATATAAATTGCAAATATTATTATTATTATTATTATTATTATTATCGTCACATTTTTATCATATTATTTACATCATAGATTATTTATAATTTCAATGCTGATCAATTTTTATTTACAGTTATTATGGCGTATAATATTGTGGAGTTCGAAGATGGTTTACAAATTGTTCCTTCTGAATGGTTAACTGAAAATAATAAGGAATGTAAATGGCCATCATATACAAGTCAAATTAAGATAAATAAAGCAATTATGAAAAGAATATTTCCTTCTGATGATTGGCAATTATATAAAATAATCCGTATTTTTGGTAGCAGCGGTTAGTAATATAAAAAATGTATTTTATTTTTTTATCAAAAATTATATAAATTAAAATTATAATATATATGTATTAAAAGTATATATTAAAATTTAAATTTTAAGTGATATTTGATTATAAAATATATAAAAACAAAAATCTAATTTTTATATTGGTCCGAAAGTTGGCTGAATCGGGAATCGAACCCGAGACCTTCCGCTTGCCGGGCGACTGCTCTTCCAGCTGAGCTATTCAGACCCTTACAAATCAATATTTCTCTCAATGTTTATAACCCCCCACCCCCCACCAAGGCGTCGTACCTGGTCTAAACGCAACAAACATTAATAAGAATATTTGTCAGTCAGCTCTCCTATTTTTTTTTTTTTTTTTTAAAACTCCATCTTCATCTCGACTAAGAGCCAAACGCGATGTTAATGCGACAAATTAATATTTAGAATTTTTTTTTTTTTTTTTTTTTTTTGGAAACAGAGGAATTTGAATCCTAAGGTTGGGATCTCAGAAATTCCCCTTGTTCCTTCTCTTAACATCCCCTGTAAGAAAAAGACGAGAAAAATATTGGTCCGAAAGTTGGCTGAATCGGGAATCGAACCCGAGACCTTCCGCTTGCCGGGCGACTGCTCTTCTAATTTTTAATATTCAAAAATTTTATACGTTTTAGATACATATGATAAAGCTATAGACAAACTTAAATTAGCTGAACAAATATCCGATATAGATGGTGATGATGGAAATAACCTCAAAAAATCGAGATATCAACGAGCAAAAAAAAATACAGGTTCATCTCCTGATAATTCTGATACAAGCGACACAAGCATCAATAAATTAAAAACTCGCAATGATTTAGAGTTAGATAATTTTCCTAATACACCAAAAGCTTTAACAATAAATAAGAGCAAAATCTGTGAAATAAAGACACCATTAATACAAGGTGATAAGAAAATGAATCGAGTAAAAAAAATTTCAAGTTCTTCTGATAATTCAGATAGAACTGACACAAGCAATGATTTAGATGAAGCTTCTAATATATCAAACGATTTAAATAAAAGCAAAATGACTTATGAAATAAAAAAACCACTGATAAAAAATTATAAGAAAATAACTAAGCCTCCGATACAAATAAGTAATGAAAAAATAATTAATATTCAGTCTAAAAAGTCTGCAGTTACATATAGTAAATCTATAAGTTCACAAGAACATCGAACAGCAAATAAAGATGACCTTGTTCCACAAAATTCAGATACAATATCTACATCCGATACTTGTAATGCTGAGATTGATGTAGGTAAAAATATATCTGTTATTAATTTTAAATTTTTGTAAAAGCTTACCTATATATATATATATATATTATTAAAGTTTTAACTTTTTTTATTTATATCACTGTAAACATATATTTAAAATGGTATATAATTCGTAATATTTATATAATCTGACAATGAGTAGATATACAATAATATGTGTCAATTATTTTTGCAGATTTTCATAATTTAATTATCAGGAAACTAAATGCAGTATTGTTAAATCTTACAACAATTGATGAACGTTTAATAAAGTTGGATAATCACATAAGAAAAAATGAGGAAACGGATTTAAAAAAAAATGAACATTATGATTTCGATTTGCCAGCAGATACCGTAGAACAATTACAGAGAATTGATAATCAATTAAAAAACAAATGTGTTGCTGCAGAAATGGTATATACAAAATATTATCATTTTATACTTACGATTAGAAACATTTTATTGAAATGTCTTATAAAAAGCAATATTTTGGACATATTTATTTATTTATATAATGTTAAATAATTTTAAAGAAGTTAAAAGAAAAGTAATGTTAACTTTTTTTATAAGAGAAAAACAAATGTTTATTATTTTGATATTTTTAGATCATAAACTAATATTAATTAAATTATTTTATATTTTTAGACAAGACAATTGAGCTTTTTAGGAGGTAAGGATCATCATGATGTGATTTCGTACATGATGAAACATATTTTAACAAATAAATTAGCAATGGAATATAGTTGGGCTGGTGCAAAATTGAAAAATGCCTTTAAAAATCTTCGCATTACTATATGTATCATAAGTAAGTATATAAATATTTAATCACAGAAATGTTTTTATTGACATATTTTTGACACTTTATATATAGCATTCTATGCATGGTTATATTGGATGATGCTATTAGAACTCTAATATCATTATTCAATAATATGTAATCATAGGAATATAAAATAATTTTGAATAGTATATATACATATATACATATATATATATATATAAAATTAAGTCGCTTTAAATTTTTATATAATCTATAACCACACATATCTGTTTAAACTTGTTGTTAGATGCTGCGCGAACTTCAAGAACCAATTTAACAAATAAGGAAGTTGAGGATATAATTGCAAGATGGCTAATTTTAGCCAAGCAGAGATTTGACCGAGATTTGTAAGTTATATATAATATACCTCAATTTAACTATTTTATCATCTTATCTCAAACTTTTTATTTTTATAAGAAACTGATTTTAAAGAGGGTGAACACATGCACTATCTGTTCATTATTGCGTGTATTAGTTTTTTTAAATTAAATACAACATTTAAGAACTTATTGTTATTTTTGTATAGAATATTTATTGCAGAATTGACTTATTGCACCTATGTATAACAATCACATATTTCTTTTTAGGAAAAAGAAAGAACAAAAGAAGAGATGCGAAAATGAGGAGATCTAAACAAGAAAAGGACAGGTTATTAAATATAATAATTTTAATATATAATAAATAAAATATTTGAACGTTTATTATTACGTTTATTGCACAGTTTATTATTATTACGTTTATTTATAGATTTTATAGAGTTTATTTTTGCATATGTACTTTTTTTATTTTGAATGTATTAATTTCATACACAGTAATTATATATATATTTTATTATTTAAATGGTTACAGTATTAAATACATATGCATAGTTGTAAGTGCAATAAAGTAATTATTAAATATTATTTTTTAAATATAGTATAAAACGAGAAAAGTTATAATAATATATACAGTTGAATATTAAAGTAATTTAAAGTTCTAAGTATTTTAGTACTTTTATGCGTAGCTGTAGCATAAAAAATTAACAATCACTATGTTTATTTTATTAATGCCTATATATTAAAAAGTTATGCACATTTAAGTTTTCTAACAATTGTATCAATTTTTTTTCATAATTCTGATAAAGTGATAACTAGAATTTAAAAAAAATTACTTTAAAAATGATTTATTATAAGTATTAATTATATATGTTAGTGATATAGTTATTAAATATGATTAAATGATGTGATTTAACGTGAATGTGTATTAAATGATAGTTATACACCCACACACACGTACATATATAATAATATGGCTTATATTTTTTGGAACGTATATATGTATTATTTAAAAAATAAAAATGTAATTAAATAAATTACATTTATAATCTTTGAGACAAGCATATGACTACTGGCAGGATCAACCAGGGAGCTTCGTGTTCGGTTACTCGCAAGGGAGTAACTCGCGAGCGAGCCCGAAGACTCGTCGCTAGCTCTTTTTCGCGCGCGCGCGCGTTCGATGCCGAAACACCGACGCGCGCGCGACACGCTCGTATGTGCCATTTTATTTGCCGCCGGTCTTGCTCAGCCGGTCGGCGACACTCTGCTGTGTTTAACGCTATTATGTAAAGCGTACGAGAGAACGACGGAGGCGAGAGTAAACCCCCGACGCCGCCGCCTCTCCTCTTCTTCCTCCTCCTCTCCGTTCAAAAATCCACAAGATCAAAATACTCGTGTTCTTATTCTCCCAAATGTTATGATGCGCGGTCTCGAGAGACCGCGCGATTCACCCTGACGCTAGATCGACGATGGCGATGCTTAGACGTCGAGGACTGTTCTGTCTGGTTCGTACGCGTTTAACCGCACACGACCAGCAATAAGATTTCGCTACGGCGTACAAAGCGAGCGGGAAGAAGCAACTCTTCCCGCAAACTCGTATCCGTGGAGTAGATGCTCGGTAAGCGCGACGATTCCGCTGCTGCGTACGAAACGAGAGGGAACCGCGCGGCCAACACACTAGAGGCGTGCGCGCCACATAAGAGCCATTCGGTCTTGCGACACCGACTCGTGGCAATGCTGTGCTCGTAATAAATAAGTGTGCGTTAATTTTGCGCGCGTTCGGCGACGAACGAGAAGAGCCGCACCGTAATCCCCGGCGAAGAGGAATACGAGACGACGCGAGAGTCGAACGTACGTTCTCGCGAGACACGCAACCTCCAAGCATGAGAAGACTTGGCGGCGGCGCGTTCTGCGACGATCGTATATTATTTTATATATTCGTGGTTTCCAAATCAAACATTTTATATAAATGTTCTCTCCGTGTCAGAGTCGCGACTCGACAAAATCCGTTCTCGACCCGTTCGGGCGATTCTTCGTTTGTCAACGTCGAGAGCGCGACACGTACAATATTAATCTCTCCTACCCTCTTATAGTACCCAACCGACCGGCCAAGCGGTCGGCGACGGTACGGAGAGCGGTCGAAACACGCCGGAGTGGCGAGAGACTCGAGAAAGTACGTTTACGACTCGTCCGGACTCGCTCGACTCGTTCGACGCGCCGAGCGCGACGTATCTCTTATAGTACCCAACCGGCCGGCCAGGCGGTCGGCGACGCACGGTCCTACGCACGGCCGTATGCGAGCGCGAGCGCCGAAAGGCGCGTTCAATCGAGACATTAGTCGCGGAGAGCGAACGATCGAAAAGTCCTATTGTACGATAAAATATTATCACGATAGCCGTATGGCGAATGTCAAACAACGATAATTAGCATTAATTAAGAAGGAAACAAACGAAATGCCGGGACAATAAGGTATAAGCACCGACGGTACCTCCGGGCCGGGCGGCACCTCCGGGTCGGGCGGCACCTCCGGGCGGGCGACACCTCCGGGAACCACGGCCGACCGGCGACACCTCCGGGCCGGGCGACACCTCCGGGAACCACGGCCGACCGGCGGCACCTCCGGGCCGGGCGCACCTCCGGGCCGGGCGACACCTCCGGGCCGGGCGACACCTTCGGGAAC
>NW_028190615.1:34217-36717 GCF_048542155.1 Nylanderia fulva | reverse complement strand
GGCTAGATTGTCATTCCACCAAGGAACTGCTTTATTAGATTTTTTCTTATACGGTATAGTATAGATTTCTTGCATATTTGGTCTAGTATAGTAGAATATGTTTTGACCGCCATTTCTGGCTCATCTATTTGTAATTTATTCAACGCATCATTTGAGAATTGATTTATTAGGAGCTCCTTAAATGTTTCCCAATTGGCTTTCTTGTTGTTAGTTATTGTATTTTATAAATTTTCTGTTTGTTTTTTCGTTAATTTTAAGGTCTAAGATAACTAAATTATGGTCACTAGTAGTGCATTTTGATGAAACATTCCATCTCTCGCATATACCAAGTGTGTTCTCACTGACTAAGGTTAGGTCGATGTTTGACCATTCAAAAGTTGGTGTATCACTGGCTTCGTTTATTACGTATAATCTATTTGCAATTATAAATTCTTCCATGATTCTTCCTCGGTCATCCACTTCTTCAGAAAACCATAGATCTGATTTTGCATTGGCATCCATAGTTATGATTATCTTTTTTGAATTTAATTTATTGATTATATTTTCCATCTCAATTAGATTAGTATTGGCTTTATATTTAGTGAGAATTGGCAATAAGTATTTATAATGAAGAAGTCCTCCATCTCAGTCATAACTTGGAAGCACATTATATGAGGAGTGTCAAAGTGTGTTAAATGAAAAGCCTCTATTTTTTCATTTGCAATTATGGCAGCAACCCAGGGGTTATTTACTCCAGGTTGTATTTTAGATAGATACCCTGCAGAGTATCCGCGAACCATGCCCTTGTATGTATAAGGTTCTTGAATACACAAAATATCTATGTGTAGTTCTTTAATTAGGAGTTCTAAATTGGCAGCAGCAGCCATTGCTCTTTGTGCGTTTATTTGTGCAATTCTTAGTTCCATTCAATTTTATTATAGTATAATTCTAAATACTTTTTATATTCAGGGCATTCTTTGTGTTTTACGCTATGCTTGACCTCTTTCCTTTTACTGCGTACACAATTTATACATTGCGTCTCTTTCTGACAGTCTTTTTTAACGTGTCCTTTTTCACCACAATTCCCACAGACTTCATCCGTGACCTTGCAAAATTTTGCTATATGCCCATATCTATGGCATTTAAAACATCTTGTGATATTTATGTATTCTTTAATTCTATAAGTTCTCCATTGCATAAATATTCTTCCCTTTTCAACCAATCTTCCTAAGAATCTACCTGGTACTTGTACTATCCAGTTTACATTATTATTATTATGTGTCTTAAAACTGTGTTTTATAATAACTTTTTCTTTTAGTTCTTCTGTCTCATTTGTTTGTATTGTATCGAAGTTTTTCTCAATTAAATCTCTTTAAGTCTTCCAAAGCTAGTATGAGGGCGGACAGCGGAGAGGATGGAGAGAGGGGGGAGGTGGTGGTGCGAGGCGGCGGCATTAGGGGCAGCCCGGGGGGGGAAAAGGAAACGGGGGGGAAATTAAATCTATTGTCTTGTCTGCTATCTTATTTCACTACTACTGCCTTATTCTTGAGGTTTACTGATTCCTTGAACTTTCAATTTGTTTTTTTTGATCCCCTTTTAATTCACTCTAGTCGCTTACTTGCTCTTGGCATAATAGAATTTCACTCTTGTTCTATAGTAGTGTTTAGTTTTCTTTTTCAGGTTTGAATTTATTATAGTTTAATGTCTTTTGTGACGGTTTATTCTCTCTGTTTTAGGTTTTCAAATCCATATGCCCTCTCGGAGGCTTTATCGAGGTTACCTCAGCCCGTAACGTACTTTTTATTCTGCTACCTTGAAAGATTGATTCCATTTTCTTTTTGCAATATATTTCTTCATTAAGTTTATTTTCAGTACGGCCCATTTAGCTAATATAAATTTTATCGCGGTTTTACTTATTGTGTTGTCTCAATAAATAGACAAACTATTCTAATATCGTCCTGCCTGTTCTGATAATTTTATCCTAAGTTACTCTTGTGTCGTTTTCGTATTCTTATTTGATTTCTTTTTTCTTTTGTTATTTGTTAATATGCTACATCTCCGGCATTGGAAGTATTGAGGAACCCGAAACAGTTCGTACCTAACAGGTCGCTTCCAATCTATCCGTCTCTTAGTCAAATGTTTTGTTTTTAAAGTGTTCATCCTTCCCATTAGTCATCCCACGAGTGCGGTAGGACATGTGTAACTGTAGCAGAGAAATCCTCTATACTACAGCAAGCCTAAATACTTACGGAGGGTTCCGGCGGTACCCGTAGGCCGCGTCAGGACCGTGCTATTTATTAACAGTCCCCACAGCCATCGCATCCATTCGCACGATGGCTTCCCCACCTTGGATTTGGAATGTGTACCCATCCGAAAACCTATTTCTCGGTACGGATCACTCTTAGCACCCACCGTGGTGTTAGATGGCCGTGGGCACCCCCACCCACGGCAAGGTGGGATCAACGGGGGGGGTAGAAGTAGTAGATAGGGAAGTATGTGAGAGCTGTTGCCACGAAAGCAA